>NW_020955489.1:1268787-1272838 GCF_003031625.1 Empidonax traillii | reverse complement strand
ATCCAAATGCATGGCTTGACCCACCGTCCGTGTTTGGCTGCAACTCACAGCCAAGCAATCCTCACCACTTACCAGGGGATTCATGGCTTTAGTACCTGCAGCCTCTTCTCCAGCTTTGAGAAAGAGAGTAGCACCATTGCTCTTCCAGGGAAAAGGTTACACACTCAATGGGATATTGCACAGTGACTGAGGGAAAGAAGAATGCAATTAATTGCCTAATTCTGTTAGGGGAAAAAATAGATAACTTCATAGCAAAGAAGAGAGTGAAGAAAGAATACAGGAAATGCCTTAAGGAAAGAAAGAAAGTGCCTCAAAGACAAGAGCCTTTTAAAATGACTGGCATCTTCACCCTAAAAGCTGTTCTCTGCATAGCTGCATATCATAATTATTGATGTAAAGTGGGGCACAGAGGGCAGTTCTATCACTGGACTCCAGCCCAAGGTAATTTTCAATCTGATTCATCAAGGTGTCAGAGAAGCAATTTTTAATTTTTTCTTCGCTTCAGAACAGGCAATGTCAAATAGCATGCCCAGGAGAAAGCATGCACCATTCCTTCCACCAAGGTTTATTTCTGCTATTCACACTGCTTTACTACCTCTGCAGGCTGCATTCAGTGGTCCACTTATAAATCTTCAGCTGAGGCTTCTTTTCACCTGTCCAGCCCTGGATGTTCAAACATTCTTTTATGTTCTAGAACTACAATTAATTAGCATACTAATTAAGGAACTGGAGAGTTTTTCTAACAAATTTTCACAGAGCAGACAGGATCTCCCATTTTCTGTAGTAATGAAATGGTCTTCCCTCAGGAAAGCTTGTAAAAGTTGGGTTTTTTTAAATCTAGCCACTTGCTCAAATCCAACATCAGACCATTTTATAATCTTAGAAGTGCAATGAGGACATTTCTGCTACAGAAACTGATCCATACTCAGATACAGTTCAGGAAGCTGTAATAATAAATAAAAAATAAATAGGAAATAAAAGGATAAAAATAATAAAAAAATAAATAAGGAAATTAAAAAATATTTCCTTAAGAAGAAAAAAGAAATGTTGGTTCTTGCTGAGAGGTACAAGTAAAAGGGTAGCTTTTATAATCCAGGAAAGTGGAAAAAGTGTCCCTCCTGGGCTTGACAAAGCCACTGAAATGGGTCTGTAAGTGAAAAATTTCAGGAATTGATGGGAAACTAAACAGTACCTGCAGGGGTGAGGGATCCAGTGCCCATCAGTCTTCCAATAAGCAATCTGTTTCAAGTAACTTATTTCCTGGAATTTTATCATGTAAAGCCAAAAGCTTCCAAGGACACAAAGTAGTATCTTACACTTGGTTTATGTCTTTGCTTTTAGAAGGATCATAAAGCATTCATGCTTTAAAAAAGTACAGTGTAATGACACCAGAAGTTTTATCTCAGGTGAGGGGAAGATGGAAGGCAGCTGATAAGTGGGATCCAACAGTGTTACCAAACATTTCAGGACAGGAACATAGAACAGCACGGGCAGCTGAACACCACAGTGGTGTGGAAGCTGAAAGGCCATTTTATTTAACCAAATAAAATTATTTCCTTTAATTGCTGTGTGAGCATAGCCTCAGTGATAAGACCTGGCAGGAGTGTCATAGGGTCTTTCATAGCCATTAGTGGAAAGGTCTATTTTAACATTTCTAAGGGAAAAAAAATCCCTTTTGATGTGCCACACCCCAGCACTATCTTGAGTCACACTGAAGCAGACCGAGGAGAAAGCAACCTCTGCTTAATCCCTGGCACTATCTCCTACTTGTTCTTTGCCCTTCCCTTCTTTCTACTCAGCCCATCATGTCTCGTGGGATTGCTTTAGGAGGAGATACATCAGAAGCAAGTGTGGTTTGGGATGCTAATGCAATAATTAGTGGCTTAATCATCAAAGTGAATAAGCAACTTACCAACAGTCCCTTTCAGCTCTGTGCACTGTTACCATTTAAATACAGAATTTTGTAATGTACCGTAATTAGATACTGCACATGGGAAAGTTTTAAAAGTAAACCAGTAAAAATGAAAATGACTGCTCTGAGATGAGCACAGGACCCAAGTTTATTCTTCTCACAACAGAAAATGTCAGTGATCTGGTATGTGGAAACTTTCTTCCAAACCAGTACTGACCCATTGGCTCCCTCACAGGCAGAAAGGGAAATGTCCTGTGAAACAAGTACTCTTCGGCATGGGACCTAAAGTAGGAATCTTCCATTTTGGCAGTGGCATGGCTAATATTCTTTAGAAATTCCAGCATGAATAGTTTAATTTCAATTTCTTAAAGTTTTTTCTGAAGTTTCAGTTGGATATACTAATTTCACTGCCTGCTCTGGCCATATATACTCTGTAGCTCTCCCCACCTCATATGCATATTCAGAGGTGTGCTTGCAGTGGCAAATACCCGTTTCTTCAAGTACAGAGGTATCTGCCTATGGAAACCGGAGTTTCTGTACATGGAGATGATTGGAAAACTGGATGAGTATCATGTAAACATCGTCCATCTCACTACCAGTGGGCATGTATACAGTAGATTCTTCAGACCTGCACAGCTGACAGCTTTGCTTACTTCAGCCACTAAAACCAAGCCTAACCCCAAACTATGATTTAGTTATACATAACCAAGCTTCAAAATGAGATCTAGAGGGGAAAATTCCATAGTTAAAACACAGTTAACTCGTGTAGTTACAACACAGGATTGAATCTGCTAGCTCAGCATTGTGCAGGCTTAGCCACAAACTCTTACAATCCTCACAGCTTCCATAGCCTTGGCTGCTGTACTGGTTTTTTTTTCCCTTTTGTTGAAGGTTCATTTTAGCAGTCAACTCAGCAAAACAAAACACAGAAGATAAAAAACTACCTTACAATATTTACAAAGAGTAGCCTTGGGAATAGGTTTTAGTAACTTTTATAGTCCAGAAATTAGTGTAAGAATCCTTTTAGAGCCATAGAATAGGTTTTAAAGTTGCTCTTTGCATTATTCTGGGTATTTCCTAATGTCTATCATGGCTATAAACTTCTCAAAAGAATAAGATACTGAAGACTGCAGATCTCATCAGTCAGTTTGACACATATGCATGGAGGAATCCATTGGATCCCTATCACAAGGAGTTTGTATTGCTCCATATTTTCTGAACATTGGGATGCTGAGCTACAAAAGTGATTCCTCTTGAAGCACTAGACATCATGTGGTTCCAGCTCATAGAGAGTGTCCATTGCCTCTAATAAGTTTCAACAAGAGCAACTAATTCTCTGTTAAAGATTGAACACCCATTGTAATGATCTTCAAATTGAACTGGAGTTTTAAAATTTTCCCAATAAGCTTCTCAGAGTCTGCCCATCCTTTTTCCCTTTCTCTATGACAGCTTCTAGACTCCACTCCATGTCATGAATACCCACAGGTCTTCCTTTATAGAACAAAAAGGCCATCATGATTATCATCTCCTAATGAAGCAGAGTTCAGTGAGGATGCTCTAGCAATCCTGAATTGATTAACCCATAATTCATTTTCCATTTGATTCATTTCTTATGGTAATATAAATAATTTTCTCAGTCTTGAGTAAGTCAAACCACACTGGTCAGGCATTCTCATCCGTTCTGCAATCATCTGCCATTAAGAATCTACTCATGTATTTTTCAAGGTAGGTGGACTGTTTGCCTGCTGACTTAACCATCTGCAATCCCAACTGTGGTCTGCAGATTTCATCACCATTTTCCCTTCTCCCATTATGATTACACTGCATCACTGGATCATGTATTTAGCTAAAATTGTCTTGGCTCTTTTTAAGGCTGAAATAGAGGAACACACAGGGGGACAGAAAAACATGAAAAAAAAGGCCTGTTTTGCTCCAGTGAATTCTGAATGTTTGTCATAGTTCTGATTTTAGAAAGGAATTTTTCTTTCCCTTTCCCCTTTTTTCCCCCTCCCCCCCCCCCTGCATGAATGCTATTCAAGAACCATCAAGTGAACAAAGGAGTCGGCCTGGCTCTTAACGACCGAAAAATTAGTCTCCTGGCAACGACGGGGGAGGAGTTGGGAAGAAGGCGGAGTTGGT
>NW_020955489.1:1263717-1268766 GCF_003031625.1 Empidonax traillii | reverse complement strand
ATCCAAATGCATGGCTTGACCCACCGTCCGTGTTTGGCTGCAACTCACAGCCAAGCAATCCTCACCACTTACCAGGGGATTCATGGCTTTAGTACCTGCAGCCTCTTCTCCAGCTTTGAGAAAGAGAGTAGCACCATTGCTCTTCCAGGGAAAAGGTTACACACTCAATGGGATATTGCACAGTGACTGGGGGAAAGAAGAATGCAATTAATTGCCTAATTCTGTTAGGGGAAAAAATAGATAACTTCATAGCAAAGAAGAGAGTGAAGAAAGAATACAGGAAATGCCTTAAGGAAAGAAAGAAAGTGCCTCAAAGACAAGAGCCTTTTAAAATGACTGGCATCTTCACCCTAAAAGCTGTTCTCTGCATAGCTGCATATCATAATTATTGATGTAAAGTGGGGCACAGAGGGCAGTTCTGTCACTGGACTCCAGCCCAAGGTAATTTTCAATCTGATTCATCAAGGTGTCAGAGAAGCAATTTTTAATTTTTTCTTCGCTTCAGAACAGGCAATGTCAAATAGCATGCCCAGGAGAAAGCATGCACCATTCCTTCCACCAAGGTTTATTTCTGCTATTCACACTGCTTTACTACCTCTGCAGGCTGCATTCAGTGGTCTACTTATAAATCTTCAGCTGAGGCTTCTTTTCACCTGTCCAGCCCTGGATGTTCAAACATTCTTTTATGTTCTAGAACTACAATTAATTAGCATACTAATTAAGGAACTGGAGAGTTTTTCTAACAAATTTTCACAGAGCAGACAGGATCTCCCATTTTCTGTAGTAATGAAATGGTCTTCCCTCAGGAAAGCTTGTAAAAGTTGGGTTTTTTTAAATCTAGCCACTTGCTCAAATCCAACATCAGACCATTTTATAATCTTAGAAGTGCAATGAGGACATTTCTGCTACAGAAACTGATCCATACTCAGATACAGTTCAGGAAGCTGTAATAATAAATAAAAAATAAATAGGAAATAAAAGGATAAAAATAATAAAAAAAATAAATAAGGAAATTAAAAAATATTTCCTTAAGAAGAAAAAAGAAATGTTGGTTCTTGCTGAGAGGTACAAGTAAAAGGGTAGCTTTTATAATCCAGGAAAGTGGAAAAAGTGTCCCTCCTGGGCTTGACAAAGCCACTGAAATGGGTCTGTAAGTGAAAAATTTCAGGAATTGATGCGAAACTAAACAGTACCTGCAGGGGTGAGGGATCCAGTGCCCATCAGTCTTCCAATAAGCAATCTGTTTCAAGTAACTTATTTCCTGGAATTTTATCATGTAAAGCCAAAAGCTTCCAAGGACACAAAGTAGTATCTTACACTTGGTTTATGTCTTTGCTTTTAGAAGGATCATAAAGCATTCATGCTTTAAAAAAGTACAGTGTAATGACACCAGAAGTTTTATCTCAGGTGAGGGGAAGATGGAAGGCAGCTGATAAATGGGATCCAACAGTGTTACCAAACATTTCAGGACAGGAACATAGAACAGCACGGGCAGCTGAACACCACAGTGGTGTGGAAGCTGAAAGGCCATTTTATTTAACCAAATAAAATTATTTCCTTTAATTGCTGTGTGAGCATAGCCTCAGTGATAAGACCTGGCAGGAAGTGTCATAGGGTCTTTCATAGCCATTAGTGGAAAGGTCTATTTTAACATTTCTAAGGGAAAAAAAATCCCTTTTGATGTGCCACACCCCAGCACTATCTTGAGTCACACTGAAGCAGACCGAGGAGAAAGCAACCTCTGCTTAATCCCTGGCACTATCTCCTACTTGTTCTTTGCCCTTCCCTTCTTTCTACTCAGCCCATCATGTCTCATGGGATTGCTTTAGGAGGAGATACATCAGAAGCAAGTGTGGTTTGGGATGCTAATGCAATAATTAGTGGCTTAATCATCAAAGTGAATAAGCAACTTACCAACAGTCCCTTTCAGCTCTGTGCACTGTTACCATTTAAATACAGAATTTTGTAATGTACCGTAATTAGATACTGCACATGGGAAAGTTTTAAAAGTAAACCAGTAAAAATGAAAATGACTGCTCTGAGATGAGCACAGGACCCAAGTTTATTCTTCTCACAACAGAAAATGTCAGTGATCTGGTATGTGGAAACTTTCTTCCAAACCAGTACTGACCCATTGGCCCCCTCACAGGCAGAAAGGGAAATGTCCTGTGAAACAAGTACTCTTCGGCATGGGACCTAAAGTAGGAATCTTCCATTTTGGCAAAGTGGCATGGCTAATATTCTTTAGAAATTCCAGCATGAATAGTTTAATTTCAATTTCTTAAATTTTTTTCTGAAGTTTCAGTTGGATATACTAATTTCACTGCCTGCTCTGGCCATATATACTCTGTAGCTCTCCCCACCTCATATGCATATTCAGAGGTGTGCTTGCAGTGGCAAATACCCGTTTCTTCAAGTACAGAGGTATCTGCCTATGGAAACCGGAGTTTCTGTACATGGAGATGATTGGAAAACTGGATGAGTATCATGTAAACATCGTCCATCTCACTACCAGTGGGCATGTATACAGTAGATTCTTCAGACCTGCACAGCTGACAGCTTTGCTTACTTCAGCCACTAAAACCAAGCCTAACCCCAAACTATGAGTTAGTTATACATAACCAAGTTTCAAAATGAGATCTAGAGGGGAAAATTCCATAGTTAAAAAACAGTTAACTCACGTAGTTACAACACAGGATTGAATCTGCTAGCTCAGCATTGTGCAGGCTTGGCCACAAACTCTTACAATCCTCACAGCTTCCATAGCCTTGGCTGCTGTACTGGTTTTTTTCCCTTTTGTTGAAGGTTCATTTTAGCAGTCAACTCAGCAAAACAAAACACAGAAGATAAAAAACTACCTTACAATATTTACAAAGAGTAGCCTTGGGAATAGGTTTTAGTAACTTTTATAGTCCAGAAATTATTGTAAGAATCCTTTTAGAGCCATAGAATAGGTTTTAAAGTTGCTCTTTTCATTATTCTGGGTATTTCCTAATGTCTATCATGGCTATAAACTTCTCAAAAGAATAAGATACTGAAGACTGCAAATCTCATCAGTCAGTTTGACACATGTGCAAGGAGGAATCCATTGGATCCCTATCACAAGGAGTTTGTATTGCTCCATATTTTCTGAACATTGGGATGCTGAGCTACAAAAGTGATTTCTCTTGAAGCATTAGACATCATGTGGTTCCAGCTCATAGAGAGTGTCCATTGCCTCTAATAAGTTTCAACAAGAGCACCTAATTCTCTGTTAAAGTGTTAAAGATTGAACACCCATTGTAATGATCTTCAAATTGAACCGGAGTTTTAAAATTTTCCCAATAAGTTTCTCAGAGTCTGCCCATCCTTTTTCCCTTTCTCTATGACAGCTTCTAGACTCCACTCCATGTCATGAATACCCACAGGTCTTCCTTTATAGAACAAAAAGGCCATCATGATTATCATCTCCTAATGAAGCAGAGTTCAGTGAGGATGCTCTAGCAATCCTGAATTGATTAACCCATAATTCATTTTCCATTTGATTCATTTCTTATGGTAATATAAATAATTTTCTCAGTCTTGAGTAAGTCAAACCACACTGGTCAGGCACTCTCATCCGTTCTGCAATCATCTGCCATTAAGAATCTACTCATGTATTTTTCAAGGTAGGTGGACTGTTTGCCTGCTGACTTAACCATCTGCAATCCCAACTGTGGTCTGCAGATTTCATCACCATTTTCCCTTCTCCCATGATGATTACACTGCATCACTGGATCATGTATTTAGCTAAAATTGTCTTGGCTCTTTTTAAGGCTGAAATAGAGGAACACACAGGGGGACAGAAAAACATGAAAAAAAAGGCCTGTTTTGCTCCAGTGAATTCTGAATGTTCAAGTTGGTGTCTTATCTCTGAGGAACCTGTGCACATGGTAGGCATAACCTTGGACTACATGCGGTCCTAAGCTATAATGTGGCAGTCTTTCACATTATTCTAACAAAGAGAAGGTAAATTTGCTGCTGCTTTATGCAGTGTGTTTCATGGAGCTCTGCTCCAGGGTAGTTTACCTGAGGCAGTTTCCACCACCTCTTCTGCAGTCTTGCCTCTGTGCTTCTTTCCAGAATGGGATTTTTCAGGAGGGTTTAGCTAAAAGAGAGATAATCTGGACTGCAAAATTTCTTGCAAAGGAAAAAGAAAGTCTCTGAGACTACTTGAGTGAGTTAGAGAAAATAAATGAATGAGATAGTGGGGACAAAAGTGAAACACCTACTTAACTGAAACCTGATTTCAGTAGTTTTCTCCAGTTAATTAAGTATTGAGGAAAATGGATGCGGAAAGCACATTTTAAAGCAATCAAGTACTGCCAGAAATCAAACCAGCAATTTGAAAAGAGAACAACACTGCTCTCTGGCATCTGACAAAATAAGATATTTGACAGGGAACAATATGTGCAGTACTGGTTAATTGGGAGGCAAGGAGAAGAATAATCATAGCTGCATTACTGAATTTATAGAAATATCTCCAGCGTACCGCAGGGACGATGTGAATTTGTGGAATCCTCCTGCCTGCTAAAGCAAGCCAGCAATCACATACATTCCCATCAACATTTTTTTCAATGTACCCTAGACAGCAATGCAGAAATAGCAACTGTGGTGGCTGAAACCAGAACTGCCTTTAAAATGACTGCAAAATCCCCCACTTTTCCTCTGCTGATGAAGAGATATGGGATAAGAAATGAGAGGGGGAAAAAAAAATCTTCATCAGCACTTGCTCTCCTTTGTTAGTGTTCATCAGAGCAGGAAACAACCCTTTAACAGTTATCTGGCTATGGAACATGGCTATTCCAGCACCAGTCCTACAACAGGTTAGGTTGACCGTGTTTTTTTTCAAAGTGTCTGATTTAGAGCAAAGAAAAGATTATTTTCCCCAGTTTTTAGTTCTAAGCTGTAGCCAAACACAATGTGAACTCAACCCGCCAACTAACCTACATTTTAGAAGCTCTGGCAGAGCATTTAAGGCTATATTGTCTTCCCTGCAGTTGGTTCACTGACCTTTCATTTTTTCCCATG
>NW_020955489.1:1207133-1262653 GCF_003031625.1 Empidonax traillii | reverse complement strand
AGTGTCTGATTTAGAGCAAAGAAAAGATTATTTTCCCCAGTTTTTAGTTCTAAGCTGTAGCCAAACACAATGTGAACTCAACCCGCCAACTAACCTACATTTTAGAAGCTCTGGCAGAGCATTTAAGGCTATATTGTCTTCCCTGCAGTTGGTTCACTGACCTTTCATTTTTTCCCATGTCATTTTAGCACATGAAAATGATGCTTTCAACACAAGCATGCTGCTTTGTCAAAGAAGTTAGCAAAGGGGATGGAGACACCTGAACAAATAATTTCATACCCCTCCTACACATACTGAAAACACTGCGTAATGGATTGTGCAGTTAATGGGACATTGTTATTTAGACTCTTTGATACAAACCAATATTTTCATGGGTAGCTGCCTGTCTCAGCAGTAGATTTGTTGATCTGAAGATAATATCAAAAGCCAGACACAAAACAACTGTATAAAAAGGGAGGTAGAAGAGCAGCTAACCAAGTTAAACAAGCAGTTCAGCAAGTAGAGGATTCAGGAATCACAACACAGATTATTTCCCTCTGTAATTGCTCACAAGATATTGACAAGAAAAAAAACCCTAATTGGTCGTCTCCTTTACTACTTTTAGCCTCTATGATTGGATTCCAAGTTAATTAAATTAATCCAAAATTATTTTAATCCAAACTATGCTCCCATCAGGAGAACTAAAATCTTTCATCCCTCACTGCCAGGCAGTGTCTAAAGCCATGCACATCCTTGAATACCAACAATGGTCCTGAAAACAGAGTATTTTTCAACTTGGCATCAAAAGAACACAGAATATTTCCTTTTGTCTGTACTTAAAAAAAAAAAAAAAAAAAAAAAAATTGAAGCAGTCCCCAAGCACAGTTAGTAATTTCCCACTTCCCTGTTCTGCTTCTAAAACAGAAAAAATCAGTAGTCTGATGTGGGTACACAGTCGTCATGAAAAAGTCGATCTTTTTTCACAGGATCAAATGTATTTACACTGATTTTATGTGGTACTCAGCAGGCTGCCTCAATAAAGGAACCCTGAAACTCTGCCTAGTACAGAGCAGACTCTTACTAAGCTTTCATCTGTCTAATTTATGAAGCACAGTAGCAGAAAAGCAAAATACAGAAAGCTGTTGATTTTTCTGTGCACCCATCTATCATCGGAGCTTTCACTGAAGTGTTTCAACAGCTGAATTGTCAATAGATCATGATTTTTCTGCTGTTAAAAAAGCTTCCAGGCAGACACATAAAACCATGCAAAAAGCTAAGCAGATTTAGCTATTTTATAACAATATCCTGGTTTTCTAAGTTCCATAGTTTCTGAATGCTACACTGAAATAAGTGCTTGAGTGTGCCTATAAGTGTGTCAAAGAACATGCACACGCACATATACAGAAGGAGATCATCTCCTGTCATGAGAACTATACATAGACTAGTCCATATATAAAGCAAATTCACACTGCCTTTGAATACCGCTATTGCAGTCTGCTTTCACCATAATCCACCTTGCATGCAGTTGTCAACATCGTTAAGAAGTTCCAACAGCTGTTTTCAACTGCTGTTTTCTGCAGAAAGTTACTGGCAGCCTTTTGTAATTTGTGGCTATTTAGGATAAGACAGCAAAAGCAGAGGGAGGTGGACTCATTTTAAGGGTTAGGCAGCTGAAATCTCAAACAGCAGGAACAAAGAGCGGGGCAACTGAAACTTAGCTCTGGAACAAATTTGGAGTGTTCTCAGGCACCTGGGCCATGAAGCGGCACTACTTTCCCTACTGTACAGTGTTCAGATTGTTCACTACTGCTCCTCCTGATATTTTCCTTTCTCTGTTTAAAAGTTTACTAACTTGTATCAGCTGTTGGGCACATCAACAAAATTAGTAAGTTGGATAGCCAGAGTTTGATTCTTCTTTCAGCTCTGTCTCTCTCCCACCGGCTGTTACCGGACTGTCAGACCCTCACCCGTGGTCCTGCTGTGAGCCAGCAGACATCAGAGATGGCAGCACTGACCCAAGGGTGGAACTGAAGTGCAGTGCAGAACATCTGCTGGAAGCTGAGGCTGGAGAAAGTAGCACAGAACCATGTTCGATACATGGCATTTCTCCTACTAAGCATTAATTTCCAAAAAAATTGTACAAACTCTACCCAAATGGTAGTTAATTAGACTGTGGCTATGCCCCAGGAAGCAGAGGGCTATCTGAGCCCTGCCACTGCTGTACTGTTCGTGCACTCAAAGTTTGGAGAACTCCTGATCATCCCTGAGCCAAGAGTGCTCCAGAAGTCAGGGCAGGACATGACCTGGGAACATTTTGAATTCTGACACATGAGAGATCAGTTGGCCCTTAATAATAATCCTTAACAATGGACAAGCAGCAGACAAACAAATCTCCTTTTATGTTTTTCTTTCATTACTAGGTAAAAATGAGAAGAATAGTTCAAAGCCTGAAGAAAGAGCTGAACATCACAAACGAACCAGACCTTTCCATCAGCTGTGAGGGCACATGGCAAAAGGACGCCAGCATTCCTGCAACGTGCTTTTAACTCACAATTTTGGGCATTTCAGAGAGCATTCAAAATCAGTTGGGACAGCAAACTAGATTTTACACCAATTACAATGTAAACCTTGGGTAAACAGGAAAATGAAGAAGAGATCCACCTAATGCATCTTCCCGTGATGTAACACAGTATCACCATGGCAACAACCAGGTTAGCATGCTGAGAACAATACCAGAGACCAAAGACATTTTTACAGGGGCTTTCACAGTCAGAACAGAAAACCAGATACAAGTGTCTTTTCATTCCTTACAGATAGTTGACAAAACAATCCTATGAGAAATCCTGATGAAGCACTTGGATTTTTTTTCTCTGCATGCTTGATATATAGATAGGCTGGGAATTAAGTGTTAAATATAGCTTCCTTATGTGAATTGCAACTTGAAATCTCATCAGTTTGCCTCAGGATGTAGAATATTAAGTCCCACTTCAAGAAATTTAGGCATTAATCTAAGATCTCTTTAAAATCTTAACCTATATTAGCTCATGTCAAAAATCCAAGACTAGATAGTACTACAATACATATTAGTTACTGAAAAAAACAGTCATTATAATCTTTCAAAATGCAAACATTTCACACTTAATGAAATCTAAACACTTATAAAATACAAGTGCAGCCAAGTAGAAAAATATGTAACGACTAAAGCCTCAATCCTTTCGTTTACTGATGATATTCACTTCTTTCATTATAACATAGTTGTTTAAATTTGTCTGGTTAAGATTAGACAGCTTTCTAAAGATAGATGTTTTTTCCACACTCTTCTCCAAGTGGGACACTTTTCAAGGCATCAGATTAAAATAGAAAAGCAATGATTGGGATAAACAAAACACACCAGTTTTGTTTGGGTTTTTTGATTGTCCGCTACCAGTGCCTTTTCACATCCATGCCTCTACCTTGAGACCTAATTTTTTTAAAAATTGCTAATTCCACAGATGATCCCTAAATAAGTTCACCACATAAAACCTCGTCTGAAATAATTTAATTTTTACAAGCAGCTTTGTCAGTATCCTGACAGAAGATGAGGCAATAAAATGCATCCTTTAAGATGGGCCCCTTTCAGTCTCTCTGGAAGATGCCTCTAGGCATAGTGCCACAAGGATTGTTTTAATTACCTAATGCTTAAGTTAAAAACAATTTGAGATGTTTAAGAAAAAGCCACGAGGTTTACTGGTCCTACACCAACCATAGATAAACCTAGTTAGTGAAGAATAGCTTGCATAAGATTTTGTTCTTTTGAACCATACAAAGTATTTTTGTCTGATTTGTTACTCATTTGACACAAATACTAAATATCTTTTAAAGTTTTTTCAGTTAGACTGATGAGTAGATTGTTTCTTCTCATAAATAGACTGTGTTCCAACAGACAGTGCTGCAAACAAGGCAGAATAATGGTGTGTATGTATATACAAAAGAAGAAAAACACTCTGCTTTGAGCATAAAATTAACTCATCTTCAAGTAGGCGGTCTCATCGCAGAAGCAATTGTTACACTTTGAAAGTTCAACTTGAAACAAAGGTATTATCTTTTATTTAAATTTAAAGAATCTTTTTCAAGGAGTAGAAAACATTATTATCCACTTTTGTTGAAAGAAGAAACATCTTTCTGACAGAATAACAACAACATGAAAATGCCTCTCTGCTGTGCATCTTGGAGTCTTTGGGTACTACTGCTCATGGAGAGGAGCCTGATTTTCATAATAACCTGGCCAGGGTAGGTGAGTATAAGAAATAGGAATTATCAGAAAGGCATTTCCTGTTCAGTTGGATAATGATTGATGCAGTTGATGTCACTCTTTCTATCGCATAAAATTGCTCCGTGCTACTGAGCAAGCCCAGTTAGACCTCTGAAGTCCACAAGCAGAAGTCTGCTGGGGTGAGCATACTTGTAATGAATCATCCTAAATTCAACTGCACTTTCATGAACTAGATGGAATTATTTTCTTGTGTTGATGATAGCAGAATCTTAAATGCTATTTCCAGATAAGTTACTGTCTTTTGGCATCTCAAATATTTTTCTTGAATGAAAAGGAGCTAACTCGGGGCATTCTGTGCAGTTATTTCATGACACCTGACCATTTTTCCAACACATCCACTCTCATTACATCAGGTACAAGTCTTCAATGATTTTCATATAAAGTGGCGTCAGCTTTGACATTAAGCATTGTCCGGGCTTTGTTTGGACCACATCTCATTCCCCCTTTGCATAATATTATTCCATCAGGAGGAAGGGATACCAAGACACAGTACACTAGACATATGCACTGGATGCATCTTACATCTGGCTTTATATTTTGTCTTGCATTTAGAAATTATGTCACTGCTTCATTTTAAACCATCCAGTAGTGTTTGCCTCATTTTCCCTGGAAGCTAATATTTTTAGTGATACTTAGATGAGTTTTTTTCATTTGTAAATCAACCATTGGTACACAGAAAAAATGACAACAATGAACTACATGGCAACATGTGGTGTGCTTTTTCCATGGTTTAATTTTCTAACAGATCTATAAAGAATATTTACAGAAAATTCTACAATTATAATTCTGCAATTATATCCGTTCATTAGTATTTCACAAGTTTGAATGACTACTGGTTTTAGTAAATATTCAAAAACAAGCTTTACAGAACCCATATATCATTAATCATTGGATAAGAGAAAATGGTGCCCTCCATAAAGTTCTGATATTTATTTTACAAACTGGTTTTTGGTCATCAGTTATTCTCAGTTGTGATTAAGTCCACACAGATTTACTGCACCTTACAGTTTTCTTTTTGCTCATCTTGCTCAGATAATCCTTGTTCATCTAGAGCATTTTTGGCTTTGTGCATCATATGACTCTCCCTAGTATTATCAGAGAGAAGTTTTGGGGATTGTTTATACAGGCAAAGTGGTGACCTTGAAGTAGAATTCTTTGGTGGCAAAGCTGTTACTGCTTGGGACTGGTGCTCATCATTTTCCTGTAACACAAACAAAAATATCATTGTTTACTGGTAATGGAAAACCATATTAGCTTTCTGCAGTGGGTCAAAAGACTTGCTGCAAAAGCCTAAATACTGGGGATTTGGAAAAAAACACAGACATACTGAAAACACACAAAAAATGTTACGATATTTATCACTTTGAATTTACAATACAGTGAGACTTGTTAACAGTTGTTTTGGTGTGGTGCAAGATGGAATATCTGTTACACAGCTGGTAAGCTATTTGCTAGAAGCAGAAAAAAAGCTACCCCAGGAACAGAAAGTACTTCTAATCTGTTTACTAAGGTACCTGGCACTGTGTACCAAGATCTGTATTTTAATTTTCTGTACATACTCTGCAAAAATAAAACATAGGCATCACTTTTTTGCTGACATCTGGACAGAAACCACTGCTTTCACATTTTAGCTGATGTGCAGTCAAAGCAGTCAATTTGAATTCTTCATTAAATCCACATAGAAAAGTGAATAAATTTGTGTATGGAAATGACAGGCACATTTTAAACACCTTGAGTAATTTGCAACAGTTTGAAACTGGATATTTAAAATGAAGTACATACAAGTACCTGTCAAATAGAAGGAAACAAGGTTTATTTCACTTTTAAAATAAGAGACACCATTTACTGTATTAACATAAAGCATGAAACAGCACGTTTCAATAAATGATATAATGAGCAATTCCTCCAGAAATTCCCAGATGTACGTCATCTGGAAAGAAAACAAACACACATGTCCAGAAATGTCTAAGAGAGAAAGGCATAAATTCCTGGAACTGATGGCTTTTTGCATATTTACATTTTGGGGTTGGGGGGGGGGAAACAACCCTGAAATCTTGATTTTTCCTATCTAGTGTAAGGTGAGGAGTAGCCAGCCTGTCCTTAGACCTAGACAATACAAGCTTAGACAAAGAGGAGGACTGTTTGGGAAATTCCTCCCCTAGTTAAATTAGAAAAGAATTATTACGGATTGCTTGTTATTTTTCGTAACCTTGAATATGATCAGCAAGAGCCTACAACAAGCTTGCACCATGCTGGCAGGTGATTACTACACAGCTTTCTGTGACCAAGGCTTCCTTTCCTTTCCTTTTTGCACTACTGAGATTGTTTACAAGCAACACCATTTCTTTCTAACCTTACAGGGAAACATACAGAAATGAATGTAAATAAAAGTTATTGGCATCACTTAATGAAACAGTAATAAAACACAGAGCTCCAGGCAACGTCTGTAAGAAGCAGCAAATTTTGGCAAGTAGGGTAATTATCCCTTGAAACAACATACCCAAATTCAGTGGCTTCACTCTCACTGCAAAATACAGATTTCCTATGGCTATAGTTCCAAACAAATTATGGCTCTGACCCGACCTATTTTCCCGATGGTGCTTTCTGACCTCAAAATCTATACGTCCCCTAAACTATGTGTTACTTGCCTTTACTTCTTTTGGTATCTTGCCAACACACTTTATGTGCTAATACAAAATAACTGCATTAAAAAAAAAAAAAAAAAATGAAAAAACCAGGAGAAAACAAAAAGCTGTGCACCAGATTCCACTGATTGCCAAGAGAATGCTTTTGTGTAACCTGGCTAACTGGAAGGATTTTTATCTACTGACATATTTCTATGTAGCCCTCATATAAAGAACTATCAATATCTAATAGCTGTTCTCTTATTGCTCAGCTTGAGACAGCACGCTTAAAAACTTTGGAGGAGATTTCGGACAACAAAAGTTTATTTCTATCCTAAAACTGGAACACTTTTCTATAATCTGCAAAGCGCTTGCATCAGCTTAGAAAGAATGCCTTATTCTGATGTTCTATGAAACATTCAGCAGTGTGTCTATTACTGAAAACACTTGTAAAGTTAATGTAAACTTGAGTTACTAACCTTTTTTAATAAAAATCCACTTTGAAAATCTAACTGTGTAGTATTTAACTGTTTTGATAACATCAAAATCTGTAAGCATGAGCAAGCTAGTCTAGTGGAAGATGTCCCTGTCCACAGCAGGGAAGTTGGAACTAGATGATCTTTAAAGTCCCTTCCAACAAAAAACATTCTATATGATAGTTTCTTTACTATCTAAAATGTTCCCTATTTACATGTTTAACAGCGTCTCAAATATCTGTAGTTATTTATAGCATCTGTAACTTGGAATTCCAAGAAAAGTTGCTTGCAGAAAACTTTAAACTCAGGCTCCCAGAGGTTAATCCTTTCGGTGTTTACATTCTCTGAAACCTAAGAAACCACAGTATAAGGAATATCTGCTCTTTAGTATCCATTATAAGAAATTGAAAGTACACCTAAATTGAATTTACATTTCTCAGTGTTTTTTCCCTAGGAGGTCACAAATAACACCACACAATCAATTTGCAGATTGCTAGCATGAACAGGATCTACGTCAAGTTTTAGTGATTCAGTATTTATGATCTTCGCTGTATGGTTGAGAAACATAAAGAATGATGATATGTCCTCAAACTTACTTGGAAAGATGAATACATTTCATGAATGCATTAACTTTTCCCCACGACTTTCATACCCAGATAAAATTTTTAGTTACCTTTTGTGGTTTGCTGCCACCAGGTGTCGGACAGGAGCGCTCACCAAGATGATCTGGTCTGCACTTCTGTAAGTCTTGTTTAGGCAAAGGCTGTTTCTCACTTGAGGAAGCCAGATGGGGACTGGTTCTGAGGTGTAGCGTTGCTCTACGTAAGATGTAAGGGCTAGGCTTGCCAGTGGGGATGTCAGCAAATCCTGAAAAATAAACAGCTTCTATTAAAACCAGCTAAATAAATTAAACTTTCTCAAACAGATTTCTCTTTTCACAACAGGGATAAAAATAGCCGATTAAAATAATTCATTTGTTCTGTTGAAGAAAATGGATCAAAAAGATTGCTGAATAGATCATGTGTATTCCAAAATTCATGTGCAAAACTTGGAAACCATGGAAGACAACCAGAGAATTAGAACAGAAAAAAATTCAAACAAGTGTTTGTTCTTTTTCCTTACAGGTACGTTATTTTGTGGAGAACATTTTCAGTCTGAAAACATGTACTTGTTAGTTCATGATACCATGACATGATATTCTTGGTTTTTAACATTTTTCTCTTGCAGAACTAGAGTGCTTTAGATTGTCTATTATCTCTCTATCTAGCCTAAAAGTCAAACTTTAATTGGCACACATGTCCTTAGAACAGGTATATTTTAAGAAAAATAGTAATGCTGGTAAGACAATTAAATGCAATGTTTAGCCTTAGAAATCCTAACTTCTGGGAGTGAACACCAAAGCTGAGGTAATTCAGTATCCCTATAGCTTGTCCTTTTATGATTGCCATTACATTTATTATAAAGGGCTACTTACTAGGTAGTTGAACATACAACATATTTTTCAAGGCCTGATTTGTACAATCTTCTCAACTACTTTCTGGTACAGTGAACCCTTACATGGCATATCAGGCTACCTAATTTCACTGCATTCAGAGCAGATTGAAACTGAACTCTCGTTAAGATGGTAATATATTACTGCTGTGAGCAAGACGGCTTTGACTCAGGGAATTTTAATCGGTTTAATGTATTGCAAATTAACACACAGTGAAACTAATTCAACAAACAAAGGAGAAAAGCACACCTGCTGTATTTAGAAAATGTTTGCCTTTATAAAACACTATAAATACCTTTTTGCACTACTTCTGGAAGCCCATCTAGCTTGCTGTCAGTGTTCTCCTGACACAGCAGATTTTGAGAGATACCACACTTCCTTTTCTTTTTTGATGAAGTCTCTGGTGCAGGAGATCTTGGCTCTCTGTTGTCTTTCCTGTTGTCTTCGCATCTCTGCCTTTTATTTGAAAGCTTAGTAGTATCTTCCTCTGACCTTATCTCTTTGACAGACTGATTGCTTACAGTTAATGAGCGATCAGAATTCAGCAAAGGAGTGCTGACAGCATCACTTGTTGGCTGTTTCAGCTGAGCACTCAGCAAATTCACTTGTGTTTTTAGCATCTCATTTTCTTCCTCTAGTTTATAATATTTAACAATTAGAGAGCAGTATTTCTCCAAGTTCTCATTTGCTTCTCTTGTCTTGACTTCTGTAGATTCCTGTAATTCTTCCAGTTTTAACTTAATTTCTTCTGTAATGGCATCATCAGCATCACCTTTCAAAGAAAACCATTATTATTTATATAACTGTCAAAAAAAGATGCATATGTAAGAATTTATAATGCAATGGTCATGCATCTTTTAATTTTTCTATATGTTCTATAACAGTGCAACTATAAAAAAATGACTGTGTAACACAAATAGAGAAAACATGCAAAATTTTGAAAAGGATCCTTGACCAGTGCATGGGCAAACATTTTCCCTGTCATTTTGTACCTTCTGAAAACAAAAGTTTCTACCCTTAACTTTCTCTAAGTGTCATTTGCAATACAGTGCATCTCATGAGATGACCCAAAACATAAAGAACAAAGCATGAGAATCAGAGGGAAAAGCTTGCTGGAAAATGACGAAAGAACTTGCACACAAACTTTAATTATGAAAAAAAAACACTCCTCTCCTTCCATAAATCACTTTTAACCACAAAAATGTAATACTTAGAATATTTATTCATAATCCAGATTTTTATCTCTTTACTTTAAGAGAAAAAACATATTAACTAGATTTTGAATATGTTTGACAAATTTGCAGGTGTATTTTTTTATCCTACTTAAGAATCACGTTTTGTATTAGAGCTGCACATGCAAGAGGACATTTTAGGGAACATGAAAGATTTACAAACAAATGCACTGCTAAGAAAGCACTAAGACTGAATCTAGATTCAATTACCTTCTTTCTTATGCTTTGACATAGTTAAATTTTTCTTATTTAGTAGTTCATCACATTCAACCAGTTGTTTTTGCAACATTTCCTTTTCCTGTTCCATCTGCTTACAGGATTTCATCCACAGCTGCATTTCACTGTGGGCAAATTCCTTTTCCTTCTTCAGTTGAAGTAAAATGTTACTATTATCAGCCTAAAAAATAAGAAATTTAGTTATTTCACCAGAAACATGATTCTTCCATTTAAACAGTACAATGTCAAATGGAATCATAGAATCAATAAGGTTGGAAAAGACCTCCAAGATCACTGAGTCCAA
This sequence comes from Empidonax traillii, assembly GCF_003031625.1. Lineage (NCBI taxonomy): Eukaryota > Metazoa > Chordata > Aves > Passeriformes > Tyrannidae > Empidonax > Empidonax traillii. The sequence continues at coordinate 1,252,018 of NW_020955489.1, read as the reverse complement.
CCTTTGGCCTGTCAACTAATCCATAGCACTATGTGCCTCCTCCACTTGACTCCTGAATACCTCCAGCTAAGGTGACTCCACCATGTCCCTGGGCAGTCCATTCCAATGCCTGACAGTCCTTTCAGTGAAGAAATTCTTTGCAATGTCAAACCTGAGCCTCCCCTGGCACAGCTTGAGGCCATTTCCTCTTGTCGTGTTGCTATTTGCTTAGAAGAGGCTGACTCCCACCTTGCTATGACCCCCTTTCAGGTAGTTGTGGAGAGCAATAAATAACTGATATCACTTCACTGACACGGTGTAATAGAGTGCTGCTTTCCAGGTAACAGATTTCAAACCGAGACTCTAAATTTTAAAGGGCTCTCTTCTAAGTCCACATCTCCTTCATTCTTGTTTTCATCCCAAATGCACTTTATTACCACAGAGGCAAGATAACTCTGGCCTGCTTTGCACTTTACATTCCAGCTCAAAAATACTGTTGCCAGCAGCAGCAGATCATTCCTTTCCACTCTCTCCCACTCTCCTGGGTTGCTCCTTGCTTATCTGGTCTGATACCAGCCTTTGTGCAAACACCACACAGTGAGCACAGCTGGAAGCCTTCTGTGCTACTTTTACACTACCATGGGTACTGTTTTCTGTCGCTGGCACACATCCTACAGTACTTTATCAATGGATGGTTGTTATTAAACAAATTAACACCATAGTGGAGGGCCCTAAGAGTAAGGAACTGTCGAGCAAGATGAACGTATTGTAATATTGTAATTCAGTGTTTACTTGAAAGTAAATTGAAATGACTATGTTTCTTCAAGAGTGCCTTTAGAGAGATACTCATTCCTTAAGTGGGAGTACTGAATTGGAGCCAGAAATCAATCACAGACTGGAGCACAACAAAAAAACTCCAAGCCAGTAAATAAGAAAATGCTGTATCAAAGTCAAGCCAAAGTTCTGCAGCACTCAAGCCTATGTTTATTTTACCACACAGTAAAATAATTTTACTACACAGCCTCGGATCTCATGTTATTGGCCACGCTTATGGGGTTTTTCTTACCTTATTTTTTAGGAGTTCTCCTAAGGCTTGATTAGCTTCTTTAAGGGAATTATTTAGTTGTTCTTTATTTGACTTCAAATGCTCAATTTCCAATTTTTGTGAGCTGATTAAGTGCTCCAGTGAACTAATCTTCTCGTGACAGGCCTCAATTTCTACTTCATTCTAGATAAAGAAAACGTGCTTAATTGCTGTGGTACTAAAAAGGACATTGAGTTGTATTTTAGAGATGCACCTAAGAGCATATCACAAACCCACAGGAATTCCACTGCAAATTTAATAGGTTTTGAGGAGTTTAAAACTGAAAGAGCAATTTATCTTAAGTATCCATTTTGAATACTAGAATCTTGCCTCTAAGAACTCTGCCATTAAAAAATCCTTATATTTTACTATAACTTGCTCTTACATCTACTTTATATTAACAAGAATGAAAATTATTAAGAAATAGTTATAGTAAATTATTTTCCTGTGTCTTTCTGGCCTCAATGTTCATACACATTTCTGCAGAAAAGTTGGTGGCTCTTTGCATATAGCATGGCTGACAAATTCATCTCCAACAAATTTGCTTTTATATCCTGAAGTGGTCAAACTTTCTTCCCCATTCCTACAAAACATTTTCAAGTTTATAGTCCCAGATAAATTTTTATATAGACTAAAGGCTTGCTAAATGGTCATATAAATTCACCTTTCACTGCTTACTATATGGAACAGAGTTATTTTAACACTTACTTAGTTCCAAGATAAGTATATGTAGAGTTTGGAAATATTGTTACCAAAACAATTTCTTTTTAAATAGGATCAGCAAAATTTTGTAAAATATGTAGAGCTGAATCAAAATCTCACAGCATCCCTCTTCCCATTTTCTGATTTACCTTTCGTTTTGCTTCTGCCAGCCGATCTCGATGCTCTTTCTCTGCTTGAAGTAGTCTGTCTTTGTACTCTGATATTTCTCTTTTCATTTCACTTTCTTTTTCTTGCAGTTCATTCTGGACCATCTCCAAACTCTTAGTCAGTTCATTTTTTTCTGACATAGTTTTATGCAGCTGAATCTGTAAACATAATAGCACATTCCTTGGTATTTGGAATCATCTCAACGGAGAAACAGTTGACCTGTCCAGAGAAGAGCAACCAGGCTGGTGAAGGGACTTGAGCACAAGTCCTGTGAGGAGAGGCTGAGGGAGCTGGGCTTGTTTAGCCTGGAGAAGAGGAGGCTCAGGGGACGACACCTCATCGCTCTCTACAACTACCTGAAAGGAGGTTGTAGCTAGGTGGGGGTCGGTCTCTTCTCCCAGGCAACTATCAGTAAGACAAGAGGACATGGTCTTGAGCTCTGCCAGGAGAGGTTTAGATTGGATATTAGGAAGAAATTCTTTACAGAGAGGGTAATCAGGCACTGGAATGGGCTGCCCAGGGAAGTGGTGGATTCTCCATCCCTGGAGGTGTTTAAGAAGAGATTGGGTGTGGCACTGAGTGCCATGGTCTAGTAATTGTGGTGGTAGTGGATCGAGGGTTGGACTTGATCATCTTGGAGGTCTTTTCCAACCCAGCTGATTCTATGATTATATGGTTAAACTATTTGACTTTATATCTGAAGCATTTTTCAATTTCCAAAAACAACGTGGTAGGAAAAAAGTAATTAACAGTGGCTAAACACAGTGTAATCAAAGAATGGAATATCTGAACCCAAAAGGTAGAACAGGAGGCAAAGGAAGGTTTTCTTAAATGTAACTGAGTGCAAGTTTGCCAATGCTTAAATCAAGCAGTGCTGCCTAAATTAAAGCTTAACCTCTCCAACCATTGATCCCTCTGGGAGTGACTTAAGAGTTTAAGGGTCACTTTCCTCACCCTCTTTAAGAAGACGAAACTTTCTAAGCATTTTCATTTTGATCCACTGTTATGACTGTACTTTTGGTCTGGCTTGTATTTCCATGTTGGATTTCCAGAAGTTGCAGAAATCTCTTTTCTTTTCCCACTCAAAATCCTTAACACCACAACAGAAACAATTCTCTGGTTATAAAATTTTGTAAATAATGTTAGTAAGTGAGAAGATCACGTAAACTGATTTAAAGATATTATATTGTTCACAAATAAGATCTACAGTTGTCTAGATGATAAAACAGCCTCCAAGAATTAAATATGAATTAATTAAAAATAAAGGCTCCAAAACTGTTTCTTCTTTGACTTTATCCTGAAAGTACTTTAGCGCTACTGAAACACTGCAAGTAGTTTAGTGAAATGTTATATTTTTTGTCTGACATCCTCAGTCTGATGACTGAATGGCTGTAGAAAAGATAACTTTTTGACATTGAAAAATTGCTGGATATCCTTTATGGCCTTTATGCCAAGAAAACATCGTTTTGATAGAAGGAAGAGGGAAAAAAAAACTGTTAACTAACCATTCTATCTCAGAAGAGAACATTGGATTTTTTAAAATTTGGAAGCAAGAACCTCTGATACCTCCATTATCACAGCTCCCTTGGCCAGACTCTGCATATTTACTGTACTTGAGCATCTGGCCTTGAACACAGAAATATTAAAGGAGAGTAACTTACTTTGTTCTTTTCTGAATGTTCTTGAACGCATTGTATTTCTTCAGCAAGCTTATTTCTTTCTTCCTGTAATTTGGAAATCATCTCTTCAGTATTACTTAGCTTGACTTGCAGCTCAGTACGACTTACAGTCAGTTCATTTACCTGAAATTAAATTTTCCAGAATTAATACGTGCATCATGACCTCCAAGGAATTTACTTATCTGCAGCAAGTAGTTTTAAAGATGGGTTATTTTATTCTCATAGTCAGTCCAGTTCCAAGCAAGAGTCACAACAAGGTAATGTTTTCACATGGCAAATGTCCAATTGTTGGTTCACTTTTTTTGAGCTCCCAGAGTATTTATTCTTGATACAAGAGCACAATTGCCCAATACCAATTTGTTTTAACTCTTTTTCCTCTGCAGGAAAGAGGAAAATATCCTGCATTATTTGATTGCAAAAATTTGTATGCCTACTTTCAAGCCACCTTTCCATTCATCCCATGCAAAATAATGCCATGCTTCCCAGCTCTGTTAACTTCAATGAAAACTCATGATTGTATGGAAAACATAACTTTAAAAATAGGATGTTTATTGTTAAAGTCTGAGGTTAAAATTATTTTAAGATATAATTTATTAAGGAAGTGGTAAACCCAGAGGACACTTTATCCTCACTCCTAAAAAGGGAACACTACCCTAATGGAAAGGGTATTACCTTTTTACATAAAATGTTCTTTTCACCAAGTGTAGATTCCAGTTCCTTCCCAAGGTCCTTGTAAGACATTTTTAGAACATTCAGGATATCCGAAAAAGTTTCATTATCAGAAAAATGTTGCTCCTTCAGCTTCAACTCAGCAATGAAATTCTGTAGCCCTTTTTTTTCCTGGTGCCAACATTCAAGCTCATGGTGCATGTGTGTCAGCTGTAAAGACAGTTCTTCTGTTTCTTTCACTTGCTTTTGAAGAGCATTGTTTTCCTGCACATTTTCATTGAGTTTTTGCTTAAAATCCATCAGTTCTTGAACAAGTGCTTCTTTTGTTTGATCCAATTTGATGTTTTCATTTTTTATTTCCTGATATTGCTGTAATAGTATTGTTTTATCTTGCTCAAGACGAACCACCTGATTAATCAAGACTTGCTCTTTTGCTCTAGCATCTGCTTCCTCCTTGCATGAAAACTCTAGTTTCTCACTCATATCTTTGAGCTCAGATCTCAGCAATACCACGGTATTTTCAAACTCATCCTTGATTTGCATCTTTTCTTCCTCCTTTTCTTCTAACAGTTTTGCTGTAGTCAAATTCGAAGACTCTAGTTCAAGGAATTTTTCTTGCATTTCTTTTAAATCTTTAGCCAGACTTTCTTTCTGTGAGGTGAGGACATCAATTTGTAAGTTTGAACATTTCAGCTTTTCAGTCGTCTCTTCCATTTCTGTTGCTAACGTTTCTGCCTCTGCTTTAGCAGTCTCCACCTGAATAATTGCATCTTCTAGATTTTTCTCTGACATCTCCAATTCTCTTTCAAGCCTCTCTATTTTATCCAGAAGAGAGTCAGCCTTCCGTTCACTCTGTTTCAGCTTTTCAGCAATATGGCGTTTTTTCTTCTCATCAGATTCAATTTTTACTTTCAGCTTCTCAATTCCACATCGCAATTCATCTACTTCTTTCTGTGCTAGACTGAGCCTTGAAGCAAGTTCACCTTTTTCCATTAACAAGCTTTCCAAAGATCTGGAAAGCTTTGAATTTTCCATTTCTGATGAACTTAATTTACTCTGCATCGTTTCCAATTCTCTTGCCATTAGCTCTTTTTCCTTCTTCAAATCTGCTGCTTCGTTTTGGAATTTTTCTTTTTCTAAGGCAAAGGACACAGCATCATTTTCTAAACTTTGCAGCTTCTGAAGAAGATGATATTTTTCATTTGATAATTGATTTACATCAGATTTTGCAGTCTCAAGCAGATTTTCTTGTGTCCTCACTTCACCCTCTAACGTTCTAATGAATTCAGTAGAATCCACCTTAGTTGACTCTAGGTCTTTTAATTTCTCTTGGAGCTTTTGATACTTGTGATCCAGTTCTTTTTTATTTTCAGACAAAATACTCAGTTCTTGGCCAATATGGTTTCTTTCAGCTGTGACTGAAACAAGGTGCTCTTGAAAGCTAGAAATAGTTTTCAGATTAACTTCCCTCTCCCTTTCTAATTGCTGACATTTTGCCTGAAGCATTTTGATGTCATGCTCTATGAAGAAGGCACGGTTCTCAGTATTAACTTGATCAAATTTTGGACTCCTCCATTCGTTTTCAGCTGCAAGAAATTGTTCGTGGCAATCTCTCTTTGTCATTTCTACATCGTCAAGCATGTCTGCTGCATTAGACGATCTAACTTTGTAGAGCTCCACCTCAGACTTTACATTCACAGGTTCTTTTTCTACTTGAAGAGATAATTGCTGCTCATTGACAGAAACTGATTTGTGTTTTTCCTTTATGTCACAGTTTTCTTCCTTAACAACTGCAGTAGCCTCCTCCAGTTCTGTAAAAGCTGAGCTATTTGAAATTAATTGTGCATTCTGAAAGTTCAGCTCTGAGTTTAATTGCTCAACTTTCATTACTAAATCAACACATTTGTGGCTTTCCTCTGTCTCATAGATCAGCTTCAAGTTTTCAGCAGTTTGTTGTTTTGCCTCTTCCTGAAGCGTTTCAGCGGTTATTTGATTTTCATAGAAATCCCCAGCACCCAAAAAACTACTGTTGGAAAATGACAATGCATTGCCATGGACTGAAGGGCTGTTTATTTTTCCTGACATATTTATATACTCGTGTTCTCCAGAAATTTTCTCAGTGTAATCTTCCATTAATCTTACTTCAGTGGTGTTGATTACATTTTCACACACGGAGGCATCTCCTGCAGCCATTTTCTCAATGGGTATTGTTTTAAGGTTATTGCTTTTCAGAGATGAGTTTTCAATAGATACTTGTGATCGATAAGGACTGTTGTTTTCTTGTTCTGAATTCTGCAAGGATTAAAAATCAATCCATTAAAAGAAAAAAGAGAGGGGAAAAAAGAACACATGTAAGAAAAAAAACAAGGTGACTTTAAAAAGTTTTCTTCAACTTGTAAAGCTCCTGCTCATGTGAAAAAAGTAGATAGTATCCTTCTCTACTTAACAATCTGTTTTCTTATGGAAAGGATTTACACTTATTTATACACACATACATCTTTGGCTAAAAAGCTTAAGGATACTGAGGGAGAAATTGCAGCCAAATTTACAAAAAGTCTAAGTACAAAGGTACCACATATCTCTGTATTTTGGGACAATAGGTGTCTGCATGACAAAGTGAAAAACTGTTAGTATCAATAAGAGGGGAAGACCTTCTAGTGGACACCAGAGAATCTTCAAGGGACACAAGCCCAAATCCTCAAACAACACCTCTTCCAAATTACCACTGTCTGTCAGAGCTGGGCTTGTATTTGGCGCCACCTGATGCTCTCATTTGAAACAAAAATGTGTAACTTCAAAAACTTTAGGCCTCCAGAAAAGAACTGTGTCTAAAAGGCAGCATCTCAAAGATTTGAATTGCATACTCAGTGCATGCACACCACTAAGACAGCCAGATCCTTACTGATGTAGACCTGAAGGTAAACTAAGAAAGTAGTGTAAATTATTACACAATGCTAATAGAATAAACTTGTTGCTTTTGTTGTAATATTTTTTATCTCATGACCCCTTGTGATGCCTAAACGAGAACTCAAGGTATGGATTATTTTTCTGCTTTCTCTAAAGAATAGTACTGCTTCTGTGGGACACAGAATGGGTTTAATTGCAAATTTTAAATGGGTTTAATTGCAAAATTTAAATTTGGCTGACTATAAATCAAAAGTCTTACATAAAACTGATTTGCATGACAGCAATTACTTACATTTTCTATATCTGTGCACAGCAGCGAATGAGAACTTAAATCAAGGACTTGTAGTTGAAGTCTTGCTGCTTCCAGCTCCAAAGACAGATTCTCAGTTTGTTTTCTTTCTGCTGCCAGTTTGCACTCCATCTCCATAGTCACATTATTCAGTTTCTGCTGCCATTCTTCCTTGTCAGATAGATTTTGCTGTTTGAGGTGATCTATCTCTTTCCTTTCAGAAAGTATGACTTCTTTCAGCTCCTGTATTTCCTCATTTTTCATGTTCTCTTGAACATGAAATTGATCTTCAAGCACCTTGATGGCCTTCTCATATGTCTGGCACAGCATCTGAAGTTCTTCAATTCTATTTTCAAGGTTAGATTTTCTAGGAGTAATACTCCTGAGCTCTCGAACAGAGTCCAATTTGTGATCATTATGACAATTTTCAACCAAAACTTTCGTTGTACCTTCTGAAATTACTTCTGCAGAACTCTCCAGCTGATTCATTTCGTCTGTCCATTTGCTGGCAGCACTGTTATGAGAATCATCCACCTTACTTACTTCTATAAAATAGGGATTTACAGAAAGATCTGAGGAAGATGATGTGGACTTAGTTTCATCTAATTTAGGCAGCGTGTCATCTCGGCTAGAGGACAGTGACGCCCTCACAGAATCTATATGAGCACTGCTCAGACTTGTTGACAAGACAGAATTTTCTGCCTTCAGTATTTCAATACAAGACTGTAGCTCACATATCTTTGAGCTCATGCTGCAGTGCTGATCATATAATTTTATATGTTCATTCTGGAAAGTCAAGAGCCTCTCTCTTATTTCAGCAAAGTGTACCTTAACTTCTTTGCTGGACAACTTTAAATCTTTGTAGTCAGGAGTACTGCATTCTTTAAGTCTGAAGGATATTTCCTTATTATCAGAATACATTCTCAGATCACTGTGATCACTTTGATCCATAAGTTCATCAGGAAGAATAGCTTTCTCTGCTTTTAAATTGTTATCTGCATTCATTATGTTCTCTTTCTCCTCTTCTACCTTATTAATACATGTGATGCCATCGTTTTTTGTGTCTTTAAATCCAGAGGCTAATGCAGTGGTCTCAATCTGCAACCTCTCACACATTTTCTCAAGCTCACTCAGATGGTTTATTGTTTCTTGCAAAGAGGATGTCAACAAGACTGAACTTTCATCCATCCCTCTTTTGCCAGAATTTTGGGAAACGTTATTATAGTTATACCCCAGTGAGTTGTCATCTTCCTCTAATACAGTACGTGAAGAATCTGAAGTTTTCAGTTCTTTAACAGACATTAGTTCTTGCTGCAGTCTCTCTTTCTCTCTCATGCTTTTCTCAAGTTCTACTTCCATGCCTTTTAAAGCATTCTCCAGTTGCATCACTTCTAACCTGTAGTTCTCTAGGGAGAGTTCACTGTCCTCAAAATCCATTTGAAGAAGCTCAAGTTTAACTTGGTATTTATTCAGCTCAATATCCTTTTCTTCCATGGACTTTCTCAACCGTTCTGAACAAAGTCTCTGTTCACAACCAACTTCACACATTAGAGGTTCATGTTTTGCTTGTAGTTCCTTCCCCAGTTGCTCCTTGTCTTGAAATACAAGGCCATGTTTCTCTTGCATTGTATTTTGTGTTGCTCTGGCATTTAACGTTTCCTGACTTAAGCAGTCAAGCTCCATAGAAGGAACATGCTGGACACTGGAAAATTCTGACTGCAGTTGCTGAAGTTCTTGAACCAAATCCTTTTTTATTTCTTCTGAGGCTATTAGTTTACGTAAGATATCTTTATTCTCACTAAGTACCTGTTTCTCTTGTTCTAGTTTTGCTTTCTTCTGCTCAAATTCAATTGTTTCCTGTCTCAGAATGCTCATAACGTTTCCATTTTCCTCTTCTACTGATTTATACTTTGCCTGCAAAACTTCAAGCTCCGTTTTGATTTCTTCAGCTCTTGATTCAATACGTTGCCTTTCCTCCTCGTGTTTTGCGGACATTTCAGATATTATTTCTTCTCTTTCCTTTAAATTATTATAAATATTTTTATTTGCCTCTAGCAAAGTCATTTGTTCTTGCTTTAAAGCACTGTTTAAATCCCTAAGGGTTGCATTTTCTTTAGTAAGTTCGTCAATTTTTTTGCTATATGAGCAAATCATTGAAGACATGTCCTTCTTCTCTGAATCCCATTTTCCAGACATGAGCTCCAGCTGTCTTACTGAATCCTCAAGCAGTTTATTATTGATCTTTAAATCCTGAAGCTCAGCTTGTCTGTTTTCGAATCTCTCATTCAGAGTTTGCAGTTGCATGTCCTTTTCCTCAAGAATGGCTAAAGTTTTTTCAACTAATTTCTGACGTGCTGAAATATCCGTCTGCAAGTTACTGATGTGCTGCTCAGTTTCCGTCACAAAGCTTCTGTGCATCTGTTCTGCTGCAAGTAATCTTTGTTCTGTTTCAGCCTTTAATTGCAGTAAGTCTTCATACTGCTGCTGCTGATTTGAATTCAGCTGCTTTTGAGCCACTAAGGAAATCTCAAGAGAAGAGATCTGCTCTCGTAAATTGGCCAGATCCTTAGCTTTTCCTGCTTCTAGAAGAGCTCCAGCACATCTGTTATCCGCAGGGTTGGAGTTATTTGCTGCAAGTTGCGTGTTGCCTGAAACAGTCTTATCCTGACCACTTTGTATATTAACTTGTCCATCTTCTGTCATTTCTGAAGTATCTTGTGCTTTCACAAGACAACAGATTTTTTCATATTCACCAAGCAGGTCATGATAACTTTGCTCCCTTTGCAGTCCTTCACTTGCTGCTAAATGTAACTTTTCTTCTACTTCAGCAACTTGGTTGGTAAGCTGGAATATTTTACAGGACATATTTTCTATCTCTTTACAGTACTTTTTATCAGAACATTCTGCTTTCCACTCAAGTTCATTGAAAGCTTTTTTTTGTTCTTCTAATTCTGCACTTTTACATTCCAGCATGTCTTTAAGTTCTTTAATCTCTGTGGTTTTCCTTTCACTTTCAGTTTGCATCATTTTGAATGCCTCACTATGCTCATGATTTTTGATTTGCTGACTCTGAAGGGAACTCTCCAAGTCACTAATATAAGCCAGCATACCTTCCTTTTCAGAATTGAGTTTATTTATAAGATGATCGGTTTCCTTTTTCCATTGAGAAAAAGCAGCAGCCTCTTTTTGCAATTCATCACATTCTCTCTGCTTGAGCCCAATGACCTTCTGCAAAGCTTCTGATTCTTCCTCCATTTTACGTATTTTACTGTCTTGTTCTTTAATATGATTATCTTTTTCCTTGAGTAGGTCCTGCATAGAATCTTGTTGCTTTTCCATGTCAGCTAAAGCTATTTTCAGCTTCTCCATGGAAAGGGAGCTCTCTTGCTTTTTAAATTTTTCTTCCAGTAACTTCAGCTCTGCTTCCTGAAAAGTATTCTTATCTGTAAATGAAAACATCATCAAATCTTTGCCAGCCAATACTGGCAATTCTGCAGAAAATTTTCTAGATTAAGTATTTCTTTAACTATTTTCAATTTCCATTCTACTGCAAAGCATTACTCTCAAGTTTCCTGAAAAACTGTGTTCTCAATTAAAAATAAACACTACAAACCAGACTGAAATATCATCAGTTATGTAGCATTTCCCTAATTTTTTCAACTCTGTGAAACACATGAAGGAATTACATAAGAGAGGTTTTCTATTTTAAACAGATTTTATGAAATTCAAGCCGCTGATAAGTTCAGTACACTTTGATTATTTTCAAAATTTTGTATCTTCAGGAACTGTACATGTTCATAGACAATAAATTCCTTTCCATTTACAACAAATTCAATGTTGTTTAAAAACACTAATATCATATAATATCATACCCCACAGTAGAAACTTTTTAATTAATTCACAATAGACCTTACACTATTGCAGGAAACATACAAAAAGAGTTCTGCAAATTCAAAATTGTAACTCACTTTTCATCTCTTCTGCAAAATTCTGGCTTTGCTTTAGAGACTGCTTGACTGTATGTAGTTCTTCTTCAAGCTGGTGGATCTCCTGCAATTTCTTTTCAAGTTGACAGTTAAGAAGATTTTTCTCCTTCTTCACCTCCTAAAACAAAACCAAATAAGACCATATTTCATGTAAATTGCCAAGGAGATCAAAGAATTCAATTCACTTAAATAGAGATATTTCATTAGATCCTAGTATGCAGCTATGCCCAGGTTCTTAAGCACTGCTTGGGAACACAAGCTGAACTTATTCTTAACTAATTGACAGCACCTAAGAGATGCTGCCAGTTGACATAGTCAGCATGCCCCTTGTTGGCATAGAACAAACAGGTCCACGTGACCTGCCCCAAACAGATAGAGATAGGCCAGGATAGATCCTACAAAATCTGAGCTGACAAAGTTAGGCTACAGTCCTTAAGCAACCAAGTAAACAAATCCCTGCAACAGTATCAAAATTAACACAAAATATTTTATTTAGAAGTGCTTACACTTTCAGATGTTGCTTTGCCATTAACAGCATTTTCTTTCAAATAACTTGATCAAAAAAACGAACCAACCAAACAATAACAAAATAACAAACAATAACAAAAAAAATGTGTAACTCAATTGTATCCAGGGAGCCAAATAAAAGTTCTTTTAAGGAAACTCATCAAGTTCCTGTGCCCTGGACAACAGATGGCATGGAACTGGCATGGCCCAATTGGAAACAGACCGTCAATTATTCATCCATTTACTACTAGCAGATGGGCTCCAATTCAGAAAAGCCAAGCTCAAGAAATAGAAAAGTCTGGATGAAAAAATTTAAAAGCTTGGCAGGCTTGGTTTTGCAACAACATAAATAAATCACCCTCAGAACATGATTAAAATTGTCACTGTCACTAACAGTTACCTTCTCTTCTACTCATAGCCTCACAGTTAAAAAAAAAATCCAGTTACTTATAAATTTCAACAAATAAAGTTTTCTACCAATCTTAATTTTTCAAAGAACTACAAGCATCCAAACTCCTCACGTTCAAAGCACCATACAGAGATGCAATATGAGTACATGAATTGAACAAGCCTGTTCATTAGAAAATCTAGGGTGATCTATAGAAAGAAAAAAAAACAAGTTAAAGGAATTAAAATGGCTGAAAGGTCCAATTATTTTGATTTGGTGCAAACATTCCCGGTAATCATAAAATGGCTTGGGTTGGAAGGGACCAGAAAGATCATCTAGTTCCAAACCCCCTGCCATGGGCAGGGACTTGTCTCACTAGACTAGATAAAGAATTTTTTCCTGATATCAAATCAAAACCTACTCTCTTTCTGTTTGAAACCATTCCCCCTTGTCCTGTCACTATATGCCCTTGCAAATAGTCCCTCTTTGTCTTGTTGTAGGCTCCCTTCACGTACTAGAAGGCTGCAATTAGGTCACGCCAAAGCTTTCTCTTCTCCAGGCAGAATAACCTCAGTTCTCCCAGTCTTTCCTCATAGGAAAGGTGCACCATCCCTCTAGTCAGCTAGGTGGCCCTCCTCTGGATTCAGTCCAACGAGTCAATGTCCTTCCTGTGCAGGGACCCCAGAGCTGGATGGAGCATTCTGGGTGGGGTCTCACCAATAAACAGCACTCAGCATAATTTGGTGGACTAAGTATCTGAGAGCTGTTTACACTTTCCAAAGCTATTTCCAAAAGAATTGATTTGCTTTCAATTCAGTTATCAATTCTACTTGTACATTGCATTACTCAAGCTAGTCATTCTGCAGTTGTCCCTTGAGCGGGCAAAAACCAAAGAAAACTCCAGACCCTATGCACTATTACTCTGCAGAAATTCTCCATGGAGCAGGCTTATGAGCAGTTCATGGACTGATCGAGCAATCTTTCGAGGAATAGTTATGGACTTCCTTGCACCATCAAAATGTACACCATATACAAAGATGCCCGAAGAGATATCACCATTGCAAAGCTCAGTAGTCCTTAGACTAAGCATATCCTGTATGTTCTCAAAAGTGTATCCTGTATATCTCTTACAAGAGTATTTACTTTGCAACCTTTTCGGCACACCAGTCTTGTTATACAATAAGGACTAAACACTGCAGTGGATCAACCAGCAGAAAACAACGGTATTCTCCACTGGAGAGTTAGACAATTAGTGTCAGACTGCAACAATTTCTCCTTTAATAAAGGGGAAAAAATACCAATCTCCCTCTTGTTTTCTTCAGCTATAAACAAAGTCTACTCTCAACAAAACCTCCAAGACTTTGAAGCAATTCAATGCAATTTTTTGCAGTATACTTATTTATGAGAGTGAAGAGGACACATGCTGTGCTTTTTCACGTGTAAGTTTGAAGATAGAGAACTTAAGTGTAACTGATCTCTTAAATATTACAATCTGCCCCGATTAAGCTTCTTTACAAATGTATTTATTGGTCATGTTCTAATACAACTTCACTGTCACCAGATGTTCAATTTTCTGACCAAGATAAACAAATACAAAGTAAAAACTGTAACTATAGTTACAGCATAGCAAGATGGATACAAGACTGGTAGATAAAATGAAGCACTCCTAAGAATTGGCAGCAAAAAAGATCTTTCCACAAATTAGATGCTCTCTGACTACAGGATCTTAAAGAACCACTGTCAAATATAGAAAGCACATAAGCCCACAATACCTAATATGACCCTTTTTCTTTGTTTATTTGTCCAGAAATATGAAAGATTATACTAAAAATGTACAGAAGCTTGACAAAGGCTTTCCTTCTCTCCATTGTAAGAACAAAGATTGTCTTCATTAGCCTTACCCCTGAAGATACAAGTTAGATTTATTTACTAAATAGATTTTAAGGACCTCTATCTGGCATTGAGTCCAAGTGGCATGGAACAGCCCATATCTGTACCATAAAGTCTTCTATCTCCCTAAACATGTGGCTCTCATCAAACTAACTTGCTGGGAAGATTCCCAGGCTCATGTGAACTCCCAAACTGTGCCTGGGAATTGTAGGAAAGAGTGCTAGTCAGCTGGGCCAAAGCCATGTGAAGTGCTGTTGTGACAATAGTGACATTGCTGCTATGGCAGCATCCAGAAACCTCTCTGAACTTATCTTCGTTTGGGGGAAAATTTTCTAGCACTATATATTTTTTTAGATTGTGTATCTTCTAAGAAAGATGAATTTTATTTTTTTAAAGACGATAACAGTGAGTCTTTGTACAAAATCACTGAATTTGGCGGTATGAATAAAAGCAGTAGTCAATGATTTTAGAATTTACTTTTAAAATCAAACAAACATTGACAATTTTTTATTTAAGAATCAAAAGTAAGAACCTCTTGAAACACAACCTATAGTCGGCAGAAGACAAGTCCAACATGAATTAGCATATCAGCAGCATTACAGCAATGAATCCTAAGCATGCAACCTGCGCTGATTTCCACAAAAGTAGCGAAGGCCTCATTTTGTGTTACAACTAAGATACATTATAAAGATAATCCATAAAAGTGTTTAAAGATTACTTATGGAAAAATATGCTATAAGTGTAAATGCTCAATAGTATTATGTGTTTACAAATCGCCAATTTAATGTATTAATTCTGTCAAATACTCCTCTGCATTGGTTACCTCAAAGCTTTTTGTCAGATCAGTTTCCTTAGCCTGGGCTGCTAATAGAGCCTGCTCCGCTCTGCACAGCTTCTGAGTGAGATCACTGGTATCGTGTTCCAGGTGTTGTTTCACTGCCATTACCTGTAAGAATGTTGAAAATCGACATTGTATTCACAGACATATATAACTTTTTTCTTTAAACTCCCATTCTTGAACTTCAACTTTCTATTACAAAATGAAACTACATTATTTTATCCCAACATGAAATGAAGGTTGCTCTACTGTTGTTTAGAAAATTCTTGCTCATTGCCTTTCCACTCACTCCTTCACCTCTGACCAAAAAGATGATATGTCTCTAAAATACATGTATTTCTAGACTGTCTGAAATCAGATTAATACATCCAGCTTGCAGCTACCTTACCACACTGATATCTGTAGGATACAAAAGAGAATGGCCTTTGTAATAGCCTTTGTGCTATGCTATGTGACTCAGAAAGTTAGGATCATAACCACATTTATTGCTCCATTTACACAGATTTTATTAAATGTGAACAGGTTTTAGCTCTTTCAAAATAGTCCTATAATGTTCCAGATTAACAAGGTGGGAAATGCCATTATTGGCTCAAAAAGGGAAAAAAAAAAAAAAAAAAAGGCTGTTCTGAGGTCATTAGGTAATAAATTACCTTTCTTGGAGAAAGAACTAGAAGGTACCTGTTTTCCTCTCCATGAAATCAATTTCTTCAATAAGCACATACAAAAGAATGTGCATTTAAAGAACTCTCCACTGAAAATATTTGACTGCACGTATTCCCATGGCTATACTTCAAAACAAGCCTGCAAGAAAGCTGTTGGCAGTTTTGGAAATGCTGTTTCAGTTCAGGCTGCCTATTAGTAGGGCTTCTCAATATAAGTTCCAAGAACTTGTGGCCCTTTTTAGAAATTCATTTAGCTGTGCTGCTTGAGAGGTGCTCTCGAGTATTTTGAGGATTTTAAAACACTCCTCTTTTCTGGTCACCCACTCTCATGGCTTGTGCTGCTTTTTAACTTCCTGCAAATTGTGAGTTTGTGACAACTAATGTCTTCTAATAGCTAGTTGCTGCCAAAGCTGTGGATGACCTCCTTCTTAATGATGTTCCTCCTTACACAAGTCCTGACACTCATCTCATTTTGTGGAGAACCAGTTCAAGGAGTTAAACTAATAGCAAACACTTGGGCTATCTATATGTATATGCTAATTTACATATACTCTTTTCTTTGCTCTTTTATGCCTTCTATCAGCTCTGTGCAGGATCACATGAGGGGTGGCACTGCTAAAATAGAAGTACCAGGAGTGCACAGGTCCCATGAAAAGGGGTTGTTTTTCCAAAGGCAACAGACCTGTCCATCAGCAGCTCTATCATCAAGCTGCTCCTCTGCATGTTTTTTACATAAAGTGTATCTCGTGATCAGCCTTAGCTGTTCCTCTCTCAAACAGACCCACACTGTCTGCATTCACATCTCCTTCCCTGTAAGAAGTGGACTAGTCCCAAACTTTTAAAAGCCTATAATTCATATTTAAATACATAATATTTCAGTGAGAAATGGTAAATAAAAACATCTAATACAAACTGTAAAAGCATTAATACAAGACCCCACATTAATTACTTTTTGCTTAAGGTATAATTAAATGAAGGCAGTACTGTTGAGAAAACTAAATACCAGCTCTAGTAGCATATTTTAATATTTTAAAAAAATCCTACTTTGTCAAATTCTGCCTGCAGAATGTTGAAGTTATTTTTGGCTTGCTGTAGCTCCTGATTCAGTTTGTTTCTTATTTGGTTGCACTGCTGATCCAGTGTCTGTAAGGAACGCTGCTGACAAGAGAGTTCCTAGAAAACAGTGGTACAGTAGCAGAGAAATAAACACATGACCACAACAAGTCTCTATTTTGGTTACTGAAGCAATAGCAACTAATTTTTATTAGCAGGTACTGCCTGCTCAGATACACTTGTCTTACAAAGTAACCTACAAGCTGCAAACGTCATATAGGCAAGAATGGCCCTAACCCAACTTATGTCATCTGCTTAAGAACTTCATTATGCAACATTCCTATCACAGAAAGGGAAAAAATTATCTAAAACCAGTGAAAGTAATAGTGTTAAATTTTTTCATATTAAAGATACATTTCTTATAAGAATTACATTACAGTACAAGTGGACAAGTTCATCTCTGCTATTACCTACCATACTGGAAGGTTGATTTTTTTTTTCCTCGTGAAAAGAAAATAGTCATTTTACCTAGCGTAAGACTGAGCAACAAGATAATCTTAGAAACAAGATAATCTTACAAGGGCAACCACAAAAGCTGCACAGAAATTAGTGTTCCTGAAACAGAATTCCTGAAATCTATAGGATGATACAGTACATGTGGATCTTAAAACACGACAAGGACAAACAGCTGTACTTGCAGTTTCTCATAAGGTCTGTTTCTATGCCTTTGGACCTTATAGTTTTGATACTGCAAAGATTTCAGAGGTTTATTAGAATGTAAAACAGTAAGAAGCGTGAGGGTAATAAAAAGCAGTGAAGGAAAAATCCAAGCATATTTAACAGCAGTAACAGCTATGCAAAAGTTGCAATAGGCTCTACTAACAAATTCTAAGATCCTTGTGAAAGGTAAGGGGCAACAAAGCTCTTGTACTTCTTTTTAATTAGAGTATAGCTATGTCATGCAGACAAGTTGCTTCACTAAAAGGCATAATACCATATTGTCAGTAGTAAAAAAATTGAAGGGGAAAACAAAAAAAAAAGGGAAAGGAAATGTTCACAGTGAAGGAACCAGAGCCCACTTTTTTTTGCAATGTGGCCCTGGGTCCCAGGTGCATGAACCTCATGCACACAGAACAGTGTATTTTAGTCAGTCATAACTGTGAAATGATGCCAACACGCCCTACGTTCTGCTCAAGAGCAAAAACTACACAAGAGGCACAAGCACTTCCTACATCAGGAAGACACTGAGTAAACAAATAGCTAGTGTTCATTAGGGAAAGTATGGATGAGCGTAGAACCATCACAAGCAGAAAACACAGAAAGATCAATGGGTAATATGTGTGTGTATATATATAATTATATATAAAATATAGTATTTCTAAACTGAAAAGCAGATACACAAGATAAGCCAAGTGATTTAATCTCCCAGAGAAGTTAAAATTAAAAAGCTCTCCTTGCCTTACCTGTTGGTATTCCTTTTCCTTTGCCTTTATTTTCTGTTCTAACGACTGACGAACACTCTCAGCATTTTGTCTTTGGCAGTTCAGTTCTTCTGACAATCTTTTCACCTTTTGCTCCATCATTTGGACCTATAATAATTTAGTTATCAAACAAAAGTGCTAGAGATGTAAGTTATGTTTGACTTAAATGTACAAGCACTCATATAAAAAAGACTGCTTTCAGCTACTACAATTGTTCCAGCATTCATATAACCAGCATAACTTTAGCTGGTACCATATTAATTCTTTCCAATCCAAAGTATTAAGCTTATATTTGCTTATGTTAGTGAGAATATATATATATATACACAGATGCGATAATAAAAACACCTTCAGAAAATCAGTGTCTTTGAGAGCCTACAAAATAGACTATATTGTCAGTACCTCAGTTTGCTACCAAATAGGTGTGGCCAGTCTCTTCGCGAATGAAGAACCGGGGAAGGTCTTTCCACCTTCCAGCCTGCGCATTGGATTTTTTTTAGGTGAGACACAGTGTGCACGGAACTGAGCCCACCCTTTAATCCTGAGGTTCATCTGCCGGGGCCAAGCATGCTTGGACGGTGGCAGCGAGGTCCTCAGGACGTAGATGGATTGCCTTACAGGGCTAACGAGCTCCATCTGCCCGGGGAGGGGCCCCGACCAGGAATCGAACCCGGGTCTCTGCAGTGACAGTGCAGTGTGTTTTCCTCTACACCACCGGGGGCTCCCAAATAAAGAATGGCTGTTAACTGCTAAGCAACTACATGTCTAGATGGAAAATGACTTGATATTCCACTGAATTTCAGAGTGATTCAGCACATTGATTTGGATAGGAATATAGAGGCAACTACCTTAGTGCACAACAACAACAACAAAAAAGGTTTTTTCACAATTTAAACTTTAATTAAATAAAAATCAGTAGCCTATCTTCTAGGCAACCTCCACGTTAAGAGTATGTCAGCTTGTTACCTAACCCACTTGACTATGTTATTATGTCACCCAACAGAGCGAAGCATTGCCCACCTAACTGCCTGAACAGAAAAATGCATTTTTATTCCAAATTCAATCTGTTATTGCAAAATACATACTTTTTTTTCCACCCCTAGAGAGTAAGAAAAATGGCAAAGGGTGAATGGGACCCTTTCCTTTTCCAGCCACAAGAGCTATTTAATGAGTTAGTGAAACAGCAGTCATAAGAAGATAAGAAGGAAGTAGTAGTATTGGGATGTCAGGTTATCAGGCACAGACTGCAGGGATCATAAGCTCCTGTAAGATGACACGGAAACTTGACTGCAGAAAGGCTGCAGACCTCACAAGAAGTGCAAATACTTGATAACACAGAGGCAGTGCTGTGGTCAAGGTCTGTGAACAGCACCAGTGACAGAGAAGTGCACAAGAGGCAAATCAGTATTAAATTTAGGCTACAAGTCAGGAAACTAAAATCCAAAATCTCAGTGTAGTTCTACATCCAAAGTCCAATTCCCATTAAAGAAAAAAGAAACGGAACAGAAAGGACCAAAGGAACCTTCTGGGGTAAGATGCTGCACTGCACTTTAAGGATGGACTGCATCTCAAATCAAATGGTGGCAGTCCCACTCTTCCTCATCCTTCCCCAGCAATGTTCCTAGCTCCATAACCTTGCCTCTTCCCTTGTGTTGGATTTAATCTCCTTTTACTCCTTAGTAAAACATTTCCTCTCTCTTAAACCTGTAGAAAATGAACAAGGCAAAACTAAATACATAATATCCTAATCCTTTAAGAAACTGAATCAAGTCACCTGGAGAATTAAATAAATGAAAATAAAGACTTTTTCAGAGAAATTGAGATGTCAGATTGGACCAGCTGTCTTCTCACTAACTCACCATGATGACAAGGCCTTTATGAAGTCAATGAACTAGGTCAAGAGTATGATTTTACCTTACTCCCAGCTAAAACTTCTCCTAAACCAGTTCCTAACAGAACTAACAATAGCCAAACATTGCTGTCTCTCTGAAAAGGCAGAGTGATCAAGGTTTACATGCAAACATGCAAAGGTTTATTTTTTAAGGACCAATACAGGAGTTGTGGGAAACAGCAGCTTGCCAATATATACGTAGGTAGCATGAAGAAACTTGCTGGCAAACATGGATAACAATTATTATACACAGAAACATCTTTTTTCCTACCCTGTAGATGAATCAAGCTAGTGGGAAAAAAAACCCGATAAAGATAGATAGAAATATGGAGATTCAGGGAATTATGACATTCGTGCACTAATTTCAAATTTGTCAAGTGTTGTGAAAAAGGACTTCAGGTGGGTAATGCAATTTGATTAATCAAACAAAAGAGAAAACTTCTTACTTGTTACCTTCTGCAGTTTGAATTAAATTATTTTAAGCACTGGCATTCTTTGCAAGATTATGAGCAAAAACCTGAACCATTTCAGATTTTTATGCACAGATATATACCCAGATATCTTTTTATTTATATATGCTCTGTAAATTTTTGACTTAGCAAATTGTACTATCCTATTGGTTTTCCACTGTTAATCCAAATTCCTTTGAATTAGGTTGAGAAATTCCATTTAGAAACTGCACCTATTCTCAATCTTGCATTGCATTTTTACCTAGATTTCATTTAACACAAGCAATTTACATTACAAAGACCTTGCCCCCACAACATCCTGTATTATAAACAACAGATCCTGATTTTCGCCTAAATTGCACGACAGTCTCTTTCAGTCCAGAACTTGCCACCAGATGTCATTGTTGCTCTAAGTAACTTGATCAGAAAATATTTTCAGAATTCAAGTGAGTCTTACCCAAGTATGGAAAATGTTTCTTCAGGTCATATGAGAACCTTCCAGAAAATGGGCAACTGCTTACAAGTATTATTGTTTTTACAGGTAATACATATCAAACTAGCATATACTTCTCAAAACTCGATCCTCAGCAAATGCTCAAGAAACTTAAGTCTTGAGAACTTTCGTTCTTACTAAAATGGCTGAAAACTGACACACATGAATACTGGCAATGAATTGCAAGGACAGTCAGGCGTGTGACGCAGCATTTTACCTGTGTGGTAGCTTGATCCAGTTGTGTTCTCGTTTGAGTCAGTTTATCTCTGGTTTTGTTCAGAGCTTTATCCTTCTCTGTCAATTCCAACTTCATTCTGTCCAGCTCCAGTTCAGTCTCTTGATGCTTATTCATATGGGACCTGTTCACTTTGTCTTGAGCTTGCAGTTGTTGTTCAAGGTCTTTAATAGTGGAATTGAGTTCTGAATTTAAAAACAGTAAAAATTAAAGATAATTTCTGCTTTGGAAGGTAAGTCTTCCAGGTACTCAAATTTCTTACACCTTCTAAAATATTTAGTATATTTGATAAGTATCCAAGTTCCTGACACAGGCAGACACCCTGTAAAATGTCAAGCAAGTTAAAACAAAAGCTTTAACTGTCTTCTACTACTACATTAATGACTAAAACTATCAAGATTTAAAGACAGTTGACTCTAAATCAATAATTCCCACTTTGTGAGAACACAGCAACATGTGAGCTCAGGAACAAATGCTACAGAGGCAAAGACAATTTGTTCCTCTGCTGGTGTGTTTTTGTTTGGTTTTGTTACTGGTTTTAAACATGCAGAAACATGTCATTTGGCATATCTATTACATTATTTTTTTTATTTTTAAAAGAAAAGATATCCACTACAAACATTTTTCTAGGGCAACTGTGAGTCTTTGCTTCCAAGAGACTTTTCAAATATTGGGCATCTGTAAATGCACTATTTCATATTTTAATCTTTTTCATGTCTCAAAGCAAAACCAAGTAATCTTGTCACAATATACATCAGCAAGAGTTTATCTTATCTTCCAAAAACCATAACATAATTTACAGTAGAAAACATTAGTCAGCTACATGGAGCATTATACAGAATTATTATCTAGTAATTAATTTTGGTTTGTTAAAAAAATTCCTGTCTTCCTGTTTCTGAATTTATATAGCTTCCAAGTTGAAAATGTCACCTAAATTGTTGTATGTGTATTTGAATGAACAGTTTGGAGAGTACAGGAACAGTTAGTGTAAAAGCTGTCCAAAGAGTCCAAACAGTAGGCTTAAGCAAATGTTCACCAAATCCACGAGAAAACAACTACTTGCTCTCTTACAACTATCAGATATCAGGAATGAGAATTCCTCCATGTCTATATGTGCAATACAAGACCATATCTTGCTTTTCCATTTTACTTTTTGCATCATACTTCATTTTGTGCTTCCAGTAGCATCCTTATGAATAAACTCAGTTATGCATTAAGCATGTTCAAACGCTGAATTTTTAATACAATTATTGCTTAGCCATAAATCTCAATAGTATACAAAGTTAAGGAAGTAGTATGATAGAACTTAAGAGCAAAATGTAATGATATTCTGAAAAGTGTTCTAACTCTGTTTAAGAATTGCTCCATGAGCGATGGGATTAATGGAGAAGGACATTTATCCTTTTAGATGATGTCCCCTACTCACCCCAGAAATACAAACTGCTCTCTTCTGATTCTCGCACCCCTTACGTAGAAGATACCACAGCTTGTAGATAATCTCTGAGTAGTGGCTGATCACTGACAATAAACACACCAGCAGCCAACAGGGCCAGCTGCCAAAGCCAACAGCAAGTATCTTTCTCTTTTCCTTACTAAAGCACTCATTTCAATACCTTGCTGCTATCCACACATCAGCTTTCATGAAACCATGGGGGAGATTGCCACTGGGTCTGAAAAAAATAAATCAGATACCTTGGTTCTGTGCTCTTAGCTGAATCATGAGTGAAGAATTGCAATTCTCAGAAAGGCCGTTGTCAAACTCATTCTTCTCTGATATTATACTAGAATTTGTTTCTTTTTCCCCCAGAAAGGAGGATGCTGCAGAACTTCCCCTTGCAGGTGTTTCTTGATTTCTAGATGGTGTCTTTTCTTGTTGCCATGAAAACACAGATGAGGAAGCCTGATGCCGAGCAATCTCTCTGTGACTCAGAGAGCTTTGAGAATGAGGCTGATTTATTTTCTGTGTCCAAAAAAGAAAAGGATGCATCTTTACGCATATTTCTATATCTAACATATAACTAAATAACTAAGTTATGATCAAGTACCTAATAGGTCATCATCATTTAGCGTTGTTTCACTGTCACATCATCCACCAGTGCAAACTGATTCATGTAATTATTTTTTATGCTATTATAAATAACTTTAGCCCAAGTATCCAAGGATAGTTGATACTTATAAGCACAAACCAGGATCTCCAAAAAAGTAGTTTTATCTGTGTATCTTTATAAGTGAAGTACATAGATTTTTGTCTTTTTCAAGAGATATCCCATTATTCACATCCTAAATTTTTCAAAATTGAAGCCTATGTTTTTGCAGGCAAGTGCTGACACAAGTAAGATGCAAGAAAACAGAAGTCTAAACTAACATATCTGATATCTTACCCACATTTATTTCTTCTGGGCAAACACAGGTAAATTCAAAACAGATTTATTTATTTAAACTTATAAACACAGAGTACCCCAAAATTGCAATAGTAAAATACACCAGGCACCAGCTTGCAACCTCTTCCCATAGAAAAATTAAACAGAGACAAAATAGTAGGGTTTTTTCTCCTTCTTAAGTGAAAAAAAAAAAAAAACAAAACCAAACCAAAAACCAAACAACCGACCAAACCAACAATAAAGACCCTATTGAATTTTTACTGGATTTTCAAATGCCTCTCATTTGAATTATTTTTTTCTTAAACTAAATCCCTAAACCATGTCATACCCAGTGTGACTTCTCAGCACAATGAGAGAACATGGTGTTACCTAGGAATAAATGGGCTAAGACCAGAAATCTATATTATATTGTCCAGAACGCTCTGTCCAATCCTGTAAAGTAACTTGTTAGCAGATAAAGAGCATAAAGGCCTAACCATGAATGCAGTAATCATTTCCCTTATATCCCATTTAAATTTACGGAGTTTCTGAGACAAAAGTTTGAATCCAGGAAATTAAGGGGATTACTCATTTTTATGGAAATAAATAAGGGGAATACTCATTTTTACTGAAATACTTCACGTGCACTTTCCTTTTTGGACTTATTTGTATTTTGGCCTTTTTACAACACTCTATGACTGAGAGTTCTGCCGTGTAACACAGTACAGTGTTATAAAATGGGATTTGTTCTGAGCATGCAGAGCACGTACTTTATGCCTTATGAGAAGTGGAAAAATGATCATTCCCTGTTTCCTCTCTTGATCCTCACTCCTCTTTGTACCATCCATTTGTTCAGTGTGTTTGGAGACAAGAGGAACAAATTGTCAAGGAATATTCAAGATGTGACAGCCATTTGGTTATATATGGACAAAGAATTTTTTCTCATTAGTTCTTAATGCTTTTCCTAAAAAATTCTTTCTCATCACTGAAGAACACAATATTGAAGTGTTCAGAGAATTGGCCACAATGACTACTGAAATGCTTCCTGGAATCACGTAATTAGATTTGGAATCTGAATGTATCAAGTATTTTTCAAACTATGTTTTCCAGATGCATTACTTCACTTTTTTTTCTTAAACCAAATTTTACTTGCCATCTTAATTATTGCAATTATTTAGTGTTGCAAAATATTGTGTGGTCTTTAACCATATTATTCAACTCTTTCTCAGAATACTAATGAATATGGTGAGTAGCACAGTTCTCTTTACCAAGCCTTTTCAGGCTCGTCTGTTGATTACTCTCCAGCTTGAAAAATTGACCATTTATTGCCACTGAGCTCAATCTTTAAATTTGCAAGATCTCTGCTTATCAAAGTTTTCCCTTTATCAGTGTTTTGTGGATAACCAATGACATTATACTGAATCACACTTAACTCACACATTCTCTGATTTATTCTTAAGAAAACTCAAAAGGCCTAAAAATATACAAGGCATGATTTCCCTTTACCAGTAAACAGTTGATCTTTTCTCCATACACCACAACTACACAAGCACCAATAAAACAATATTGGTTCACATTTCTAACAATTTGTCCTGGACAAAACATTGGCCTGACTAAACTACATTTCCAGGAATCAGCACGGTAAATGATTTTTGTTGGGTTTTTTCAATGCCATCATCCTTGTCCCCTTCCAGTGTCAAGAGAAGAATGAGTTGCAAATCACAGCGATTCAGTAGTCCCACACTGCAGTGCCCTATCAATTAATGAGTAAACATCATCTGTATCTGGTGATTTTTTTTATTACTATTCATTTTATCAATCTAATTTAAGACTACTTCTGACTTTTCAATTTGAAACTGTTCCACAGATTTAACCCCAGTGAAGAAAGGCTCTGATACAGAAAAGTTTTTAAACCTTTACGTAGTAAATACCAAATAAAAAAATTATTTCCCATTTTCTGCAATGGCTTTCTCGTTGTGGGCTTTCACATCTTATCTTGTTCTCAGAGATTAGCTAATTCAGTTCCTCCTACCTATATGTTTGAATGATTTATGGGTTTCTACTTTCTAAGTATGAATTATTTCTTACAAGTTTTCAAGGCTATTTTATTATGCTATTGTATTTAACTTGGCATAAATGACCCTGTTTTCTCTTGTCCTTGCTTGAACGAGACTTCTAGTTTTTGAAGGATGAGTTCTCATTTTTAATGTCCTTCTTTACTATTCAAAGATGCTGGCTTTTCTGAATTCTCCAAGATTACTTCCAAATAACAGCACACACAGATTAATTCTCTCTCTTTTTCCTTTTTTTTTTTTTTTAAATTATACTTCAGGCCACGTAGAATATATTTCACTAGTTTTCCACTTCATTTTCAAAGTTCACTTGGTATTTACTTTCTTAGATATCACATATACCACTCCTAAGAGGTACTTACCTTAAGCTGGATGGTTCTCAGCTGTAATTCTAGCTCTTTATTTTCTTGTACTTTTTTCTTGTATTTTTCTTCTAGCTCTTCAAACTTAGCACCTACCAAGACATGATGAATACTTCTCATAATTTGCCTTAGTACACAGGTAATCTTTTCTAGCCTATTGCTATCACAGGAATTATAAAAATGAACCGCTATCAGAAGTGTCAAATTATGAGGAAGAAATACTGTATTTACATAATGTTCAGTAATTTAGGACCTCCAACTACACTGGTGAGATATCTGAAAGTTACTATTAGAATGAAAACACAACTGATAAAAGTAGGGATCCAAGGTAAGAATTTTGTTTTTTTTAGTCCCTTTCTAAAAAATACAGACATTAAAAAAAATATATATATATATACACACACACAAATGTACATATACATTTCTTATTTTCTTCCAAAGTTTTCCTATCAGCAGATCAAAAGCATTAATATTGCTAAGAAATTACAAAAAAACAAGGCTGGATCTTTTCCTCGAGATTCCAAATTGATTTCTTTGATTTTCCAAATATAAGTGGAATTGCACAAAGAATTTATTTAGGATTGATCCTAAAGAGAGCTATAAGGTTGCTCCTGAGCCTCCTTTTCTCCAGGTTAAACATTCCCAGGTCCCTCAGCTGTTCCTCATCAGAACTGTGCTCCAGACCCTTCCCCAGCTCCATTGCCCTTCTCTGGACATGCTCCAACACCTCAATGTCTTGAAGTGAGAGGCCCAAAACTGAACACAGCATTCAAGGTGTGGCCTCACCAGTGGGGGTGTACAGGGTACAATCCCTTCCCTAGTCCCGCTGGCCACACTGTTGCTGACACAGGCCAGGAAGCCTTGGGTCTTCTTGGCCACCCGGGCACACTGCTGGCTCATGTTCAGCTGTTAACCAGCACTCCCAGGTCCTTTTCTGCCAGGCAGCTATCCAGACACTCTTCCCCAGCCTGTAGTGCTGTCTGGGGTTGTTGTGACCCAAGTTTAGGACCCAGCATTTGGCCTTGTTGAACTGCATCCAGCTGGCCTCAGCCCATCAACCCAGGCCTGTCCAGATCTCTCTGCAGAGCCATCCTACCTTCCAGCAGATCAGCACTCCTGTCCAACTCAGTGTCATACGTAAACTTGCTGAGGGTGAATTTGATCCCCTCATCCAGGTCTTGATAAAGGTATTAAACAGAACTCACCCCAATACTGAACACTGGGGAACAACACTAGTGACCAGCCACCAGATGGATTTAAGTCCATTCACCTCCACTCTCTGGGCCTGGCCAGCCAGTCAGTTTTTTAACCTATTCAGACAGTTTTTTTGACTCTTACAAGTTCCTTCCAACTTGAAATACTCTAAGATTCAATGATCTTAATGAATTTAAGACTTCAGCTTTCAGAGGAAAAAAATCTCCCCAGGAATATAATTTTAAATACAGTTATTTAAATAATTTTAATCTAATCCCCATTTCAGAAGCACCATGCTCAGTGGAATACTTCACATTACCACTAACTGCACTCCTTTTCAGGTATGTATAAAGAATAAGAGTATAAGAGAGTACATGAGATTCCCCAGTGGAGTAAGACTGAGATGCCAAACTCACAGAACATTTGTTCACAGCACAGAAAGAGGTAAGCAGCATGTGCAATATTGAGCACATCTAAGTTTCTCAGCATCGAAAGCATAAGAGTGTCTCGCTACAGAACAGTTCTCCAGTTAAGGAAACTTCCTTTTGTTTTTCCAGTTCATTCAAGTATTTTAAATCTATTTGATGTCACTAATTTGAAGATGGAAGTGATGCTTTGAAATGGACAGTGTATAAATTGTGCAGATTATCATCCACAATAATAGCCTAAATAAAATATAAATTTCCAAGGGCATAAGACATATGACTGTTGACTGCATTTTCATTAAAGTACTTGTGGTACATGAAGAAAGACATTTGCTCCCCACTACATGAAGGGAAGAGCTGACATTAGGAAGAGGCATTCAAAAGACTGTTTCAGTCTGTTGATGGATATTCCTATTATTGTTCCATGTCCATCAATGTAGCACTGAAAAGATGTAATATTTGTGATGTGTTCAGTGTGCACTAATAATTTTTAAAATTGAAACCTGTGGTGCTACAAATTAGACACTCTCATCATAACCTGTATAATAGGGCCTAGGCAGCTCAGTACAAGCGTAATGTTCAAAATACTCCACCTTCCAAGAAAACTGACAGTTAACTATTTGTGCTAGACAAAGAAAGGAATCATTTACCATTATTACTTTGAACTGGTGTTAAAGGAGCAGTAAAACTTTGCTGTGGAGTGCCACTGAGTGATACGTCTCCTGCAGTCGATGTTTGCTGACTCCTCTCTAGCTCACATTTGTATCTGTTTAGGAAAGAAGAAGCAGCATAAATCAATAATGGAAACTAAAAGGCCAAATGTCTTTTTTAAAGAGCTTAAAATACATTAATACGTTATACAATTCTAAGAACTTAGTTTAAAGATCAAGTCAAAATGTATCCACTGAAAATTTTTAGGTAAGTGTAACACAGAAATATGAAGAATATATTTTGAGTGTCAACATATTTGGTCAATTACACAGAAGTCAAAGCTAAGAAACAAAACCAAACCCCGAGTAGATGAAAATCAGTTGGAACTGCTTAAGGTCTCACTGTATGAAGCTGTAGTCCAGCTAAGCACAGCCAAAGCACTGTAAACACTGAGAATTTAAGACTCTTACTCTTCAGTAAACATCTTTATGGTAGGAAACGCACAACTTATATGCTATGTTCCGATACTGCACACTTTGAGAAAACGATGCATACCTCATGAAAACAGAAGGCAATACACTCTACTCAACAGCGTAGTTTTCATGTGTTCCATTTACACCGCCACCCAAAACACCACAGCAGACCACGAACTGGAGGAACTTTTTGTGAGCGCGAAGAGTTACAAGCCCACCCAATAAAACCACGTAACTAGTTTGGAGGCTACATAATAACTGTTATCCTCCTCATCCCACACAGGTGGATAAGACAATAGTTCCAGGCTGTAGCCCATTGCATTAGCAACTCCACAACTTGCCTATCCACGTTCCCCTCTTTTACAGCACAGCACCCAGAACTCCTCTCCCAGTGCATTGTCAGCTGGTATGAAGTGGCAAATTATCAGGTACCAGCATAACACAAAATGCAGCCAAATTCAAAACCACAAACAATTGCCAATAACAAGCTACACGCAGTAACTGCTGATCTTCTGTAGCGGACAGCTATGTAAAGTAATATAACAGAAGGGAGGGAACTCAGCAAACTGGACCTAATTTTGGGAAGTGGAACACATATCTTTATCTCACAATCTCTTTGGCCCAACATTTGACAGGAGATACAGCAAGCATTCGTGCAGTTCTATCAACCCCCAACCTCCCTAGATTCTTTGGGGATGGACCTCAGCAAATCCTTGCACAAAGTTGGTGTTTCTACATGCCACAAATTATTTTGTTGTATTATTTCTCACAGCAGTCAAATGCTTCAACTATCCTTAGTTTTCCCAAAAAGGGGCAAAGGGAAAAAAGAAACCCAAACAGGAAGACCAGCACAGCTTCCTCTTTATTTGTTTCTGTTAGGACATGTATGAGGCATGCCATGCAAAAGTTAAAGGAAGCAGATAAACTTCAGGTCCCCCCAAAAAATGCAAATAAACCAGAAAAACTGAAACCCACCAAACCAAATATAAATATCCCAAGCTCCCAAGAAACCTGGTATCCCCGACTTTCCCCTCTCTGTGGCAATAATTCTGCATTACTAGTCCTAGGACAATGGTTTATTGCATAGGCAGAACACTCAGCCTTATGACACACACAGTCTCAGAAACCTTTTTATTCAAGAATCAAGAGAGACTCTAGTGTGAGAGGAAGTTTAACAGATGAAAACGCTCCCTTCACTGTGGGCGAGTGGTCCACTTGTATAGCACCCTTAGCTGAGGGATGGTAGATGTGTCTGCACTACAGAAGAGTCTTTTGTTGTATGAATTCCATTCTACCTCTACAGACAGTACACAAGACACTCCTCAGCAATAGCAGTGTTTACAAGTTGAGGTGTTATGAATTAGGCACCACTTTACCCAAGCAAGTGGATTCTGTGACTCAGTCACAGCCCCATTACTTTTGGCAGCTTCTTCTTGGACTCCATTAGCTATTCATGCCTCCCTCTTTCAGTGCTCATATTTTATTGGTAGACTTCACCTTCCAGAGTGAATTGTCCATGTACTTTCCTTACAACTCCAAGTTCTTTGCAGGTTACTTTTACCAAGTGTCTCAGTTGTGCTAGCTTTTTTATTTATTTTAAAAAAATAGTAATAAAAAAATCACAGAATGAAGGGCTCTATTTTCACATGACACTGCAGAATTCCCTTGAATGAAACATGAACTACACATATTAACTGCTTCGAGTGGTACAAAGTCTTATGTAGAAGACTGTATATGTGTGTGTATGTATAAAAAATATTTTGAGATTTCAGTCACAAAATCTGAATGAAGTATGATATGAAGGGAAACTAAAAGACCATGAAAGACATATTAAACAATCAAAACATGTCAAAATAACCATCGTACATAGCTTAGAGACACAGAAAGTCCTCACCTTTTCAGTTCTTGTTCTAGCCTTTCAATGTCTTTCTTGCTGGAATTCAGCTGACCTGACTGAATGTTGACCTGAGATTCTTTTACTTGAAGATCATGTGAAATTTTCTGCTTTGCTTTCTCAAGACTATCACACAATTCCATCAAGCTCTGGTTTTCTCTTTTTAGTATTGCAGATTCATTTTTTTCATTTTCAACCTAGTTGGAATATGAAGACATCTTTGAGATTATAAAGTCCTCTCCATCCTTCTTTGCAATTACAACTATTTTAGTAACACAAAGTATATATAGTGTTATTTTCTTCCTAACATTTCAAAATCCTGAGAGCTCTAAAAACCTTCAGATATCCACATCATTTAAATATTTTCAGGTATGAAAAAAAGCCCCACATTTCCTAAAATCCAACTCAGTGACTTAAAAATTTTTGATTTATTGATTAGACACAAACTCATCAAAAAATCCATCAGTCCGTAAAAACTAATAATCATTGTACAGCCTTTGTATAGTGAGTCAAGAGTCACAGCTTTGAAGATGGAACCTGGGAGTAAAGATGTTCTTTTCCTCTCTAGAGAAGCATCTAAGGGGCGGGTCTCATCTTTGGCACAATGTAATTCTTTTAACTGAAAAATAGTGAGTATTATCTGCTGCTTCTGAGGGTTTTAAAGCTTCTTTTTTGTTTGGAGAACACAGCAGTTCCTTGGAATGGTTGAAGCAAGTACCTGGAAACTCAGGGTGAAGAAACTCAAAGAAAACTACAATGTTTAAGAGATTGGCTAGAAAGTTGTAGCAACCTGAATTAAATAAAAGGCAACCTTTGTAAATCACCTCTGAGTTGTAGTCAAATATTACAAAACAAAATTGAACTATATGGGTCATGGCTGTCTGAAGCACGACAGGATGCTGGCCAAGAGGGTCTCAGGTTCCTGGTTAGAGGGCTAACAGAGTAGAGTCAGATGAGGTGTAAAGTTATAGCCCTAAAAATGAAAAGTAACACCAAATCCCCAAACCCCAGCCTCTACAGAGAAAAAAACCCAGGGAATTACATAAACCAAGTAAAAGATTATAGGTGTCTGTGGTCAAGGTGAAACAGGAAGACACTGCCAACTGTGCAGCTTTGTTATCTAAAGCAGGCCCCCTCGTTATCAAGGTTTTTAATAGGCATAACAATTAAGAATTTATTTTCCCAGTCATAAAGAGCTGTAGGAAAACCTCAAAGTACACATAAACACGTGGAGATGGACAATCATGCCAGATAGGAAGAAAGAATTCTATTAACCATCAATGAGAACTAAGCAAAGGTGAGAATATGATGAGTATGAGGTAAAATGAAGATAACAGTTAATACTTCTATGCTTTCACGTCAGTCAGTGGGAAGAAACAAAACACTAACCCATCCCCTAACAACAGCCAGATAATAAATGTTTATAACTGCATTTGGCACGGAAAATAGCATTTTAGGTTACCTTTTGTTTCTGTTTTTGCAAAGCTGCCTCTAAAGTCTCTAACTGGTATTGTCTTTGCTGACGCTCCTTTTTAAGCTTATCGACTTGACTTTCCAGCTCATGGATCTTCTGAAGGACTCTGGGGGAGAGGCCTTCTTTCCATTCCTCCACAGCCCAGCTCATATTGACCAGATTCTTGCATCCAACAAAATGGGTAGCACTATGCCTGAAACACAAAGACAGCTACAATTAGATCTTCAAAAAGATTAAATAGGCTTCACTTTTAAATTATTTGAATTTTTAAGCTTAGTAGCAATTAGAATACAGCTTTCCACAATCGTGCAGGTTTCCTGCTCTAAACTTCAAATATTAGTACTTTAAATAAAGCACCAACTTTAAATATTAGGTCCTATTTTGACACGCTTGTACGCAGTTAGGGGGTAGATTTTGAGACCTCTCTTTAGTCAACCTCCAACCTGCAACAGTGGGGTTTGTACCTTTACAGCTGCGTTTGACAGCTGTATTTAGGAGAGCTTCTCTCCACGCCTTCAATCGATGTTGCAGAGCCAGCGCCGCTCACGCTGTGCTTCGGTGGCGTCTCAGCCTGGCGTCAGCGACGCTTTTTTATTCCCAAAAACCTTTCCAAAGCAACGCGGCTGAAACCGGGGGCATCTCAGGGTAACTAAAACTAGAGATGACGGCGGATGGACGGGCCGAGCCCACCCAGGACCGGCGGGGGGCACTGCCTATCACCCCCAGCCCTGCCCCCGAGCGCTGGCTCGCCCACTCACTCACTGTTAAATGCCGTCTGGAGCCCGGCGGCAGTGAGCCAAGCCCCGGCGACCGCTGCCGCTGTCGGGGCCGCTGTCGGTGCTCGCGTCCCCCGTCCCGGCTCCCGCCGCACCTCAAACCCAGCGCCACCGCCCCGCGGCCGTTTGTGCCCGCCCCCCCCACACCCTCAGAGCGCTGATTGGCCCGACTGCCACGCTGCTCGCCACGCTCCCTTCGCCCCACCACCAATGAGAGCGCGGCGCTGCGCCTCTGCCCCTCGGGAGTGGCTGGTTCGGAAGTGTTCAAACTCCATTGGAGGCGGTTGCGCAGGGGCGGGGCGGCCCCGGAGGCCGTTGCCCTCAGTTGGGCGGGGCGGCCCCCCGAGGGCGGTGCCCGCAGTTGGGCGGGAAGGATGGAGCGGGATTGGGATGGGGATGAGGAGAGCGGAGCGGTTGTCGGCGTGTAACGGTAGCGTTAGGCCTTTATCCAAACCCACTTTCCCGATCCCACAGAGAACGAAAGGTGCTCCTGTGCTATCCCGGTTATCACCTGTTCACTGGGAAAGATCTGAGGAAGGATCCCGAAGTGTCCGCCCCAGCTGCTCCCGCGGATTTGGTTTGTTTTGTGATTTTTGTTTTGTTTTGGTTGTTTTGTTTTGGGTTTTTTTTGAGGCGGGGGAGGTAACTCAGCCCAATATTGCTCATTTCCTACCTAGAAATATAAACATGCAAAAAAAGAACACTTTTTGTAAGTGCGTTCTGGAGCATGGAATGGAAATGGCAATAGCTAAGGCTGAAGGATTCTAAACCGATTCTAAACCTCCTGTGAACTTTCCTGGGTATCTGTGACTAGCTCTGCAAAGCCTTTGGAGTTCCTCTCCCTGTCCCCCGACCGCCTTTAAAGAGGGGTTCGGGGGGGGTCAGATTTTAAGCACAGTGATCCTTTCCTTCAGAATCCGTGAATTGTGATTCTATGATCTGATTATCGTTCCACCTAACTAAATGTCCTGCTTCTCGTAATTATTCTGAGACTATTTACTCAAGCACTGTTCTTTTAATCATACTTAGGAAACTGAGTTAAACAAATATTCCCTGATAAGTCAAACAGCTCATCAGTCGGCTGGTGAGAGCTCCGGTTATAAATAAATATGTTACAACAAACTCACTAGCACATTGTTATAAAATCTCCAAACTATCTCCAGAACAAAACAAGCCATCGGAATGATGGAACTGATCCATCATAAATACTTCTTCACAAACGACAATTAAAAAGAAACAAACCAACCAAAAGCCCAAACAAGCTAAAAAATTCCATGGTGAACTTTGTGCAGGCTGCTCACAGAACAGCAGTGGAGCAGGAACTAGTGGAAGAATGGAAATCCTTCAGCAAGTACTGTCAAATAATTTGTGAAAGCTGAGGACCAGTCTGAAGAGAAGGGTATCCCCCACTTGACAAACAGCAGTTGTTCTGTAAGAATTAAATACTTGTATGTTATACTCAGTAAGTGTTTCTCATTTGACAGTAACAAATGTTACTTAATCAATCGTAGAAGTTGAAGAGTTTTCAAGTTTCTACAGATGATATTATACTGGGACCATTGATAGACAGGGAGCCCTAGCATTTAAACTAGTTCATCATGATTAATCCCTCAGGAGAGGCTTCAGTGAAACAGCTTCAACTTCCAAGATCAGTGTCATATTTTTCAGGAGGGGAAAAATGAGTAGAGACAGCCTTTAAGGTTCTTAAAAGGCATAAAAAATGGAAATCAGGCGTAAAAAAATAGTGCATGCAGAGCTTTTTAAGATGCGGTCTGATTAATATCTGGATAACCAAGGCTAAAATAAAAAGGAACCTGACGACTGTTGTAAACTTAAATATGAGAAAACACTTGTTCTAAAGCTGATTTCTGAAAATTGTCAGGTTTGTACCAGGTTTATGTAGGTAATGATTTACAAATTAATCCTTTCATATTTGGCATCCTTTACTTGACTATTGCAGCAATTAACTGTTTATTATGAAAGATAAAAGAACTCAAGAAGAGGGGAGAAACTTGCTTTTTCTTTTGCCATATGAACCTTATTTTGTACAGTAGTTTCATAAATATCAAGATATTAATTATCAGAAGTAAATATAAGAATAAAAATACTAGCAAATGTATGATTGAAGTATAAGATACAAAAATAGGTCAGATATTCTGAAAAATTAATAGCGAGTTATGAAGGGTGTTAATAACAACCATCAATTTGCCTAACACTTGTAATTATTTTCATTACTCTCTACTGGATAGAATTCTTGAGGTCTTTCTAAGAGGCTCTCAAAATTCCCTGCTTTACAATTCCCCATGATTTTGAGCAGAGAAAACTACCTCGGTCTTGTGAAGTGGCTTTTCTCTGTCCTTGAAATTCCATTCAGTTTTGGCCAAATGTTGAAAATCACCCTTTACATTTTCTCACCTGCATTCCTTACTATAATTTTTGGTATAGGGCCAGAACAGTAAGTAGAATACAAAAGCCACTAAAGGCTGAATTGCTAAAGCTTATGTCAGAGCGTGCAATGGAACAAAACCAGAAGGGAAAGAAAGGAAAAGAAAGTCTGATGAGAAAATCTCACCCTGCTTGGATACTACAAGAAGCAGAAACCAGATGGAGCTTTTCCCCCATGTTCTTCCTTGCCAGACTCAGAATCCATCAGGTAAAGCCTATTTTATGTATGTGTATATATATAAATACATATATACATGCACACACATCAAAGAGTTCCTAAGGAGCTGGAGCAATTCCATTCACCCAGGGGAAAGATAAATAGGCCAGGCACTCTCTGTCTGATGGGGTTTTAGGTTCCTAGCTTCCCTGTTGAGGCACAAGAGACAGACACTCTGCCAGGCTGGGTGTGAAAGAGAAGAAAGATGGATCATTTTCCTTAACCTCACCCAAACCCCACCCAGTACTAAGTGATGCCTCTTGCCTCTGGAATACAACATTCTCCATCTCTGCCAGCATAGGTAGGTAATAAGAAGATGGCAGTTTAGGTGTCAGTACTGGAGCTGCAAGGTTACGTCTGCACAAATAAAGCCTAGTGAGGTACTATTGTAAAATGAAACATTTGATTGCTAATACACCCTTAGATTTCCTATTCTTCACAGAACAGATACCTTCCTTGGTGTAGAGAATTAATGTAAAGAAGTGTGCCATTAGGATGCATAGAGAATCTTACACCTTACCATTTCCTGACCATCTTTTGCTGTTAAAAGAGGTTGAAGTTACCTCACAGTCTTTTTTTCACAGTTTAGTAACCAAAGCAGGGTACAGGGCATATCACAGATTACAAACTATAACTTTGTTCCCAAAGGAAATAGGTGTTGCTCTAGTCAGGATTACACTATTTTGTACCTACTAATGGAAACTGCTGCCGAAGTGCTGATGCTGACCCCAGTGCAACAGTCACCTGAATGAATGTATTAGTGGATAAAATACCTACAGCTGCTCTATCGTTTGGGATTGCATTGGCTAGTATAGCCTACTAAACACTGGTGGAGAGGTTTCCTAATTTAGAGAAGGTGGCTGAAGTTACCTGGCTTATCTAAGGTGACACAGTGACTCACATGCAGGTGCTGGACAGGAACACACAGGTACAGCTACTGGAAGTTTAAAACAACTCAAGGCAATGTTGCCAAATTCCCACCTTCCTTCCTGTCTCCCACCTGTGTGCTGTCACTGCTCCCTTATGACAATTTTGGTGCTGATCTGAACTGCCAGGTGAGATGGTTAAACAGGCAAGGGGTATTATATCACGCAAAGACCTTTCAAGTAGCATCAGCAGGTATGCATATTTCATCTGCAAACTGTTGCATTAGATAAATGCCTGTCCTAGCTTAGCAGGTGGAAGGGGGATATGCAGGAGAGGGCTGTGCTGGCACCAGCTTAGATGTATTAAAACATTATGTAACAAGACCCTAAATTCCTGAGCTCTAATCCCTATCTGTCATAAATGATGGTAAGAAACCTTCCCACAGTACATGCATTCTTATGTTTTATAACCAGTGTGTTTTACAAGTATAAAGGTATGTTACAGCTTCTACTTTCCTTTAAGTCTCTTACATATTTAGGGCAATTACTCTGAATAATCCTCATCACAGGAAAATGTTCTATGACTTTGCATACAGTGTAGCATTATTGTAATTATTTTAATAATCTACAAACTTCTGCAGAAGTGTTAACCTCTGAATTTCAAGCTGCTGAGCAGTTACACAGAGACTCATTACAACAAGTAATAGTAAAATCATTTAACAATATAGAGGATTGAAAACAAAGGGGCTTCTCAGATGATGTTGGTAACTGTTGGTTTCAAATGTGAATGTTTTGTTTAACACTTGTTGGTATATTACAATGTTGGAGGAAGAAAGCTTATACATAAAAAAAAAATGTTTGTTATTTAAGTGCACACACACTGTCTTGACCTGAAGAATGGTTTGCAGCTATAGCAATGGTTACAGCAACGAAAAGGTATTATTGTTTTTCTTCCTGTTCTAAAAGCATTATTTTCAAACAGTGTGAATACAGCCATTAGCATAATGCTTAAACAACTGATGTGCAGTAAAGAAAATTATAAATAATTATAATAATTATGTTATGATATGACACATCAAGTC
Organism: Empidonax traillii; assembly: GCF_003031625.1. Lineage (NCBI taxonomy): Eukaryota > Metazoa > Chordata > Aves > Passeriformes > Tyrannidae > Empidonax > Empidonax traillii. The sequence continues at coordinate 1,214,377 of NW_020955489.1, read as the reverse complement.
CATATTGTCTAGGGCTTCAAATTACAATTTACTGAACTGTAAATAAGATTGGAACACTTTCTTTTTTTTTTTAATGGCAATTTCTCCTTCTTTATAGTTCTGCTGCCAGCTAGAAATGGTGATACTGAGCAAATGTTTCACACTACAAATGTTAGCACAAAAAAATACATTCATGATACTATAGTACTGCAGTATTTGTACTGTTATATCTTGTGGGCAATGAATTATCAGGTTTCAAGGGGCATTTGGTAACATGAGAATGTATTTCCTTTATGGTCCATTCCTCTCTGACTTGCATGGGTCCATAGCTTGCATCTCGTTTGGCCCCCATTTTTGTTAGGATTAGTACCCTTAACCACGTACAAGTACATCTACTGGGACTATGGGTGTGTTCTAACTAGAGAGAAAAGTAGCTAAGACATAAGTGTACTACATCTAAACTAAAAGACATGTACCTTTCATAGCCACTTCTGACTCCTTCCATCTTTACCACCAATTTTTGAAAATGAGAAATGTAGAAGATGCCGGTAAGTTAGGTTACTTCTATGTCTTGTCAGGGCTCTCTAGATTTGTTTTTATTTTGGTTTATATTCAATAATTTTCTCCCTCTATCATCTTCAACTACTTTATTAACCACATTTTCTTTTTTTTTAACTACTTTGCAATTTCTCTTTTCCTCACAGGCCAACTCTTCCAGTGGTACATCACTGTCATCTGTATGATTGTCTTCAGAAGTCTGAGTTTTGCTTATTCTGCAATTTGAACATCCCATTCCTTTGCACTGCATATATTAAACTTTTGAGCTTGTACTTTGTTATGATCTGGGATGAACATAAGAATGCAAGTTTTGTTGCTTTCTTGTCACTGGTCCCCATTTCAGCTTTTTGCCATTGAAGTTGATTTGTGATTCTACTATTTTTTGAACATCTGTATTGTCTAGGAAAGATACAAATCCATGCCCTTTGGAAACACCAGTTCTGTCAGTGATTGCTTTCACCTCTTTCACAGCACTGTATTGATCAAAGAAACTCTGAATTTCTATTTCATTCATCCTTATATAAATTCCACCAATGAAGACTGTGTTTGGCATGATTTCTCCTTATGGTGAAATATAACCTTGGCTGAATGTTGATGAATGTTGATGAATTACCTCCAAAGCACTTGACACTAGGTCTCCACATTTGCAGGTATCATTTACCAAAGCTGAGGTTGCACCCACACACTTAAAAATGAAAGAAGCTTTTAAGACAAAATCAATATGAACTTTTCTGAGAAAACAAATTGTGGACAGTCATTTGTGCATTTTTGTTTGTTTGTTCTGCGTTTTGTTTTTTTGTTTTTTTTTCCTCAGAGGTGGAGAAAGGCAGTTCCATACAAACTTCCATCACATGGATTGTGTGCACTGGACCTCATATGGATCTACAGGGGACTGTTCATTATTTGAATCCTTATAGATTACCTCCAGCACAGCTAATTCTCTCAGGTACTGGATACCTTTCCACATGGCGTTCTACCTGCTTGGGCACACTACTAGATCATCCTTGAGAGAATATCCTTCCCTCATGCTTGACAGGAGCCTCCAGACATCTAAAGGACATGTTTAAAACGGCTTATCTGCAGGTATCTCCTGTTCAACTTTCAATTCCATTTTCAGTGCAACACTTAGACAAGCTTTTCCACTCATCATTATTGCTGTTATAAGGTTGTCTTTAGCCTTATCAGCCCCTGATATATGACTGCTTGCCATCTGACTTAATGTGACCACTTCCCTGGCTTTAAGCACACAATGTGTTTGCAGCTGGCAACCCAGTGTTTAAGGTGACATACTGGTCTTCCAACAACTAAGAATTCATTGGGAGGAAATTCCACTGTTATTTATGATACATGTATTTATTTATTATAGACAAATATTTGTGATAAGTATATATATTTATACGTATATGTAACTTTTATGTTGGTATTATCTGAGAATCTATACTTGCTTTGTATTGTGTTCACCTACTGACCGATTTTTTATCAGTCAGTGAAATAATTTAGAATGTCCCCTACACCATTCATGACAAACTACTTCCAGTGTTTCTCTGTGAAGTGTTGGACTAGATAAGACAAAAGTACACCTCCTTATCTTACAATCATCGTAACCCCCTCAGCATTATTTCTGTCATTTTTACAGGGAAGCTCTAGAGTGAGTTTTCAGTCACCCAACTAATTGTAGTGAGAAACCTGTCTCAAACAGCCATAGTTTATGAATAACTGACTGAAATTATCCAAAAGACTAAATAAGTATAGAAGGAGAAACCAACTGCATTCTATATCTTAATGACTTTGGTTATCACTTGATCTCCTCACCTCTTCCAAGCTTAAATGCCAACAATTTTATTTGTCTTTCCTATACAATTTTTTGTATTAATTCTTTCCAGGAAAATGTTTGTATGTATTTCAAGTCTTTCCAGAGTATCTAGTGTATCATGTAAATGATAGAATAGAAAATAATATTTATGTATACGTTCCACAGCATTCCCGAATTGCTCTAACTCAGAGCAAGTTTCCCATTAATTTTGACCAAAAGTGAGAATAATAATTAGAGCTCTTTTAGAAACAATATACAGATTCCAAAAAGCTGAGGTACATCTAGCTGAGATTTTGTTCTTTTACAGTGGACTTCACTATTAATTTCAGAAAACCTTAAAATGCAGAGTTTCAGAGTACTGTCTTATCCAAGCATGGTCTTAGACCATTTCAAGAGATAAGCAAACATTACCAATTCAAGTTTCACAGGTTTGTGACAGTACCCAAAACACATTTTAGATTATGACATTAGCTCTTTGCTTTCTCAAGAAACCATTTATCTCTAAGTGGCACCAAAATATTTTCAACGGGGTGCCCACAGTCAGACACGTAGATCTATGCTGAGATGCATAAAGTTCATCAGAAGTAGGCAGCCACAAAAGCACCTACAAATCAGTGGTGTGACTTCAAGGCATGCTGAAAAATTAACTTATGCTAAAAGCTAGGGATTTGGTTTGTTGGTTTCTCTTTTCCTTTCCTTTTTTTTGTTTGCTTGTTTGTTTAGGAGATGGCTGCTTCCAGAAATCTGAAGACCTAACACCTAAATGGTACATTCAGAAGTATCCAAATTTTTAATCCATGAAAACTGTAAAAATGTTATTCATTCTGTTATTGGGCTACCCTAGCTTGGACAGCAGTAACACTTGCATAGTGAGCTATATTCCTCATCCAAAACCCATTCCAAGTACTTGCAACCATGGAATCAAACTTCACTACTTTACTTGCAAATGCTAAAAAGTTTTTCATTTTAGAATCCTTACTGGAGAACTGAAAAGAGACACAGGTATTAAATAAGTCCTCAGGCAGAATACAACTCTAAGCAAACTAGAATATTCAACACAGCGTAGTTTATTTGCACAGATAATCAACCAAGACTTTTTCTGGACTACAAAACTGGGTGCTGGCTTACTTGTGATAAGCTGTAGAGTACTATAACATGTTAGCTCATGCTTGGTGGCAACAGGTTTGTTTTCCAAGATTGTGTAATCCAAATTCCTTTTCTAAGAGGTGATTTTGAGAAGCACTATTAAATGGAATAATTAATGAGAGCACAGCATAGTAGAGAAGTAAAGTTGGTTTGTTTTTTTTTTCTTTGTAGTAAGCTTCAAACATTAAATGTATCTATTTGCAAAGAACTAATATGATTTTCGGAATGGGAATTTCTGCTAGTGCACTAAGTTTCTGCTTACATTACAATCAGGTCAGTGTACCCAGCTGTAGCACATGACAGAGATTTTAGGAACACAGTTAGGGTCACATTTACAATACAAATCGGGAATGTGTTGCAACTGCATTCTTTGATTTGATTGTAATGTAGATGACTGTAAGGCTAATTAAACATCATCTGCTGTTCACAGGAGAAACCACCAGCTGTTGCTTAAGCACAGTTTAAAGACAGTTTTATACGAAACAGGTTATGACATGGTTTCACCAACCAACAAGGACTGAGATTTTTCCATGTTATAACAAGACTCTTAAGCACATTCAAAATATGTTTAATACAGGTTTTGCTAGCAAGGTGCCAGGACACTTCAAAATTCATTGCACAGCTTCATAATAAATGTCTCCTATATTTTGACATATATAAAGTCAGTTTTCCTCTGCTGATAATTAACCATTTGGTCAAGATAAATGGTGTTGGGCTTTATCTTCACAAAGGTTTGAGACAAAATTTGGGCCTGTCAAACCCACAATCTGGGGAAAAAAAATTAAATCATGTCTCTCTCCCGTACATTGCTTTCATCTGGAAATCAAAAAGCACCTTCTTAAGATCACTATCATTATCTCAATTTTCAGACAAGAAACTAAGACACAGGGATGTGCTGCTACATGCCCAAGATCAGACCAAAGACTGGTAGCTATGGTAATTGAGGTACAATCCTATGTGTCAATAAGTTATTTCCCATTTGTACATAGGTATTTCTATTTTGTAAAGCATTTATTATAATAATTCTGGTGATAGTGTAGAAGGATCCAGTATAAAAATTAAATTATAACAGAGCAGAGGGAATATTTTTGAGGTAGAGTCCATAAGTTATTACAGCAAGTCAATAAAGTCTCTAAATTTAATTTAGAGATGTCATCTTTTCAGAAAAGAAAAATTGCTGTAAAATGAGTTCATAGCAGCATAGAAAGTCTACACATAATACTGCCTACATACAATTGACACAAGATTAACCATCAAAGTTTTCTGGACAAATTAGAATCAGCACAAGGGTTTGGAACCAAATCAATAATTTGTATCATTTTTACATCCAATCCTTGAAACAGTTTGAGTAACACCTAGTCTAGTTCTAGTGTTTTATTAAATCACTCCTCAAGTAGCAGGTATGTACTGTTAGTTTTAATCCCAAATTCATATACTCCTGACAGCTCTTGAGGAACAAAGATGTATGTAAAGATTGCAGGTTTCAGTGGTCCTAGGAAGCTGCAGTATTACCAACAAAACAGATTTGCAGGATCTGGCTATCTCTGGGAAACTTGGTTTTTTAAAGCAGCTACTGCTGCAGTCTCTGGTAGTTTAATACAGTCACAGATCACTGCATTAAGTAATCTCATGAAAAGTAATGACCATCATCATTCCCAGTTTTGGGAGCTTCTCTTGATTGGGTAAATTTGAAATGCATTTCAATTTGCAAAGTTTGTTGAGCTGACCTTGCTCTTGCTGGCAAGTAGTCTGATTTTATTTCTTCTAGTTCATTTCATTTCTTCTAAGGGACCCGATCCTGCAGGTAACCAATACACAAAATCTCTCCTCGAAATCTTCCCACTTGTAAGCATGTAAATGCTTCTTGCCACATCGTTTCCTTTGTAGTAAAGGTCTCTAAATAAGGTTACTTCACATGCAGAGAGGCCTAAGAAAGTGAAAGCAACCAGCTCCAAAGCAGGAATCCGACTAGAAGACTTTAGGAGGGCAGCATACCACCTTGAGGCACAGATGCAAAAATCAGTATTTATTGTCTTAAAAACAACATCCTTACATCTGGCCCAGCATGGGGAGAACAGGACATAAACCAAATAAGTTCAAATAAGTTAAACCCTAGTTTTGATGTGTTCTACCCTATTTTGCAACTTTCTGTTCAGTACAGGTAATCTGTTTTCTGTTACTAAGTCAGAGCACAGTGACTCTACAATGCATTTTATCATCTCATTCTGACATCTGGTATTTCTTCCAGATTGTTACTCAAAGCTCTCTATCTACATGTGGTCAAGTACAATTCAAGTTTAAATCTTAAATGGTGTCACTTCTTAATGCCTCAGTGTAGCCATATGTAAAATGCAGATAATGACTTACTTCATCAAGGTGTGGTGTTTGTAAAATGTTTGAGAGTCTCAGATGAAAAGGATTGCTTCAAAATGTAATTATAATATTATGCCAGAGGTAAGGCATAGGCCTGTGATTCCATGTACAGTATTTAAATACAATTACTTATCTATCAAAATCAAGAGTCTGTGCTATTTCTCCTCCTCTCAGCTCCCGATCCTCTTACCATTAATAATCTGAGTAATCCTGACTTCAATGGATCTGCTCACTTAGTCTTTCAGTAAGGTGTACAAGTAACAAACAGTAACAGCAACTCAAAAAATTGTATCAATTCTCATGTAGCACTGTTTTTCACAATTTTACGTGTTTGTAAGAGTCCTTAAGTTCTGATGTCACAGTTGCTTTAGAGGGGTACCTCCCTTTGACATTTCTGTAGATGCCCACTGGTACCAGAGGTATTTGTATACACTTTCTGGAATGTGAATTATTTTTGGAATGTGGATAATTTTAAATAAATGTAGATTAAGGCAAAAATAATTTTGCAAATTGCCCATCAGCTATGATGCACCAGAGCATTTACACATAATTTCTAATATTCACATTGTTCTTAAGCCTACTTGATTTGGTGTGTTATGTTCAACACCTGTTGGTAGCTGCAACCTTCCTGACAGTACTCCTACAGCATGGTGTGTTTCCTGCACTTCTCTTTTACAGCAGACATCAGATGAGTTTTCTCATGTCAGCCAAGCTCCAAGAGTCCCGGGCATTTCATGCAGTTACCAACTGCCACGTTTCAAGCCAACTTCAGGTTTTCTCCTGCTTTCCAGCAAAGCACAGGCAAGACGGCAGCACCACGGATGCTTTTCTACCATGAGTGTTTTGCCCTCTGCGCAGCTGGAAGAGCGGGAATAACCACCCGTCTAGAAGTGAGGGTCACGCAGTAAGACGGACACCGAAAGGGCTGAGATGGGAAGAGCAGAAGCAAAGACAGGGAGGGAAGGAGAGAAACGATGCTGTCGCGCAAGCCGGCAGGAGATGGAACAGGGGGTTATGGAAGGGCAGGAGAGAGGGCACAGAAAAAGCAGGGCGGCCCTGCGCCTTCGTACAGGAGGTCTGGAAGGAGGATCTCAGGAGCTTCCAGGCCCACGCGTGCAGAGCCCTCCTCAGGTCCCTGCGCGTCCCTTCCCACTCCGATCCGTCTGGGGGTGCTCCCGCGCGGGACGACACGTGCGCGCAGCTTCACGGCGGGTCCCGGCAAGAGGGCGGGGAAGAGGCCGGGAAAGGGCTGGGAAGGGGCCGGCACCCCGCACCTGGCAGCTCTGCCCTCCTCGGGAGAGCTGCCGCCGGCACCCGCTCGGATTGGCAGGAGCCTGCGCCCTCCTCTTCCTCCCTCCTTTTCCCTCCTCCGCGG
>NW_020955489.1:1203304-1206824 GCF_003031625.1 Empidonax traillii | reverse complement strand
AGCCTGCGCCCTCCTCTTCCTCCCTCCTTTTCCCTCCTCCGCGGGGTGGGCTTCAGCCCTCCTCCTCCTTCCTTGGGGAGGGGGGAAGAGTTTAAAAAAAAAAAAAAAGAAAGAAAAAAAAAAAAGAAGGAGAAAGAGAAAAGAAATCCTAAGTCGCGTCCCCGACGTCTCCGGGCCCCGCGGCCGCAGCGGCCGCCCCACATTCCTGGCATTCCTGGGCCGTGACTCCCCGCGCCGCTCCGGCCCCAGCCCAGCCCCGGCCCCGCCGCCTCCGGCTCGCCTGCCCGCCGGCCCCGCTCGCCCCCGCGGAACACCAGTCCCCTCCTCCCGCCCTGCCTCCCTCCTTCCCGCACCCCGCGGGCGGCAGCAGGAGCTCAGGGCGCCCCGGCCCTCCGCGCCGCCACTGGCGGCCGCAGCTCCGGCCGCCCCGCAAAAGTTCCCCGCGGTGGCCGGGCCGGGGCGGCGGGAGCTGATCTGGTCTCCCTCCCCAGCGCCCGCGTCGGGTCCCGTCGGCAGCCGCTGCCTTCCGGGCCGGGACAGCCGCCTCCCGCGGGAGGCACAAAGCCGGAGCCGCCGCTGCCCGGGCGGCCGCCCAGCAGGTAAGGTAAGGAGCCGCCGAGTTCGCTCCAGCTCGGGCGCGTCCCCGCGCCGACTTTGAAACAGCCCGAGCTGCGCCTTGTACTCGGCGTGTGCGATCGGCACGGCCGGCGTGGGGCTAGGTAAACGCTGCAGGGAGCTATTGCAGCTCCGCCGAGTGTGCACTGCTGTCTGCAAACTACGAAAACAGCTAAGCTTGGTTTGCAAGTACCAGCCGCTGACTTGCGATAAAGCGAGCCTCCGACGGTCCGTCCAGCTCGTGAATTTAATCTGTTAGACACCCAAATAACACGGCGTTTGTACACTCGAGAGGTATTTGTAAATAGCGAGGAACGGGCAGGGCTCCTTGCTGGGCTGCCCGTATTTACATCGCGGCATGCCCGTGTTTGCCTTCCCCCCGCCCGGGGGTTTACCTTGCTCTTTGTTAGTTACAGTCAAGCCTAAACTGGCCGTTCGTCTTCAGCAAGTATGTAACTCTGACGAGTTCTGCAGAAAAGATCGCGGCGAGGCAGGGAAGAGTGACATCTGCTCTCGTTTCTGATGTGGCAAAGTCGATGAATTGTTAAGATCTCAAACTAGCTCACTTTATTGGGGTGTATTTGGGACAGGCGTTACATAATGTATGTGTGGTATGTGGATATAATGCGTGCTGGAGCTTTCCTATGTTTTATCTCTGATTTACATAAAATAATCTTATGTTTCCATTATAACCAACTCTTTCGCTGTTTGTAACTTTAAAAAGGGGGGGAACAAACAGTGACCGGTAAAAGGCTCAAATTCAGTATGCTATTGCCCCAAAAGTTTTCTGGGATCTTTGGCATGTAGCCTGAAACCATAGCTGAAAGAAATCTTTTTACCAGAAGCTAGTTCTTTTTTTCTTTAAACTTTATGCAGATAATTGCTACTGGGTTTGGTTATTCTGAAAGCACTGTTACGTGCTGCAGTTTTTCAAAGTTTGGAAAAATATACATATAAAATGGCTCCCCCCAAATCACCAGTCACCACCTGCTAACCTCCATATTATGAGAGGAGGTAGTCGGGTCTTTTGGGGGAGAGATGTGAAGGGAGGCAGTCCCAGCAGGGACTGTTCTGTAGATATCCAGCTGAGAACGCCCTATCAAATATGAGTGACAAAATACAGATTAAACAGCTTTTGGTCTTGCCCTCTGGGGAGTTTGTAGCTGCCATGTACTTGTTACATGGTGTAATGTAAATAAATTGTAGGCCCTGTTCTGTTATTGGCAGTACTTGGATTTTTTTGGTATCTTTAGAAGACTGTGTCAGAGCTGCCTACAGGCAGAGGGCACTTGTGTGTATCTCATGGGTCACGATACAAAAGTTGGGAACTTTGCAAACTTACCGTGTTGAAGCACAGTCCATCAGCGAAAAGGTAATCCCTATAACCTGTGGCAGAACTTGTGGCCATCAATTCTGCCACTGCATTTGTGTGCAAGAAGCTTGAAAGCACAACTGTCTCGATGCATCCTCAGAGAATCTAGTGGTTTAGATCAAGGCCAGAGCAAGGGCTGCTGGACTCACCTCTGTACTGAGCAAACTGAGCTTTTGTATGTCTATGCATGTTTTACACGTGCCTTTTAAATGTTTCTGGAAGAGTAGCAGAAGTAGCTTTGGTGCAGTGTTGTTTGTGAGGGTTAATTAGCAACCAGTGTCAGCACTAGATTTTTCTCCTGGTCATTCTTGTCCAGCAGAAGCCTGTGAGTCAGTTATTGTAACCTAGGTATGTAATGGCTTTCTATGAAATACATGTACTGCTGTGCACTTGGCAAATTGTTTTGGCTGACAGTGGATCCTCCAATAATGGAGAAAGTATTTATATATATATATAAACACATATATAGTTGTGTACGTAGTTCTGGTGACTCTATGGCTTCCTTTTTCTGTGTTTATTTGGTACTGCTGCAGCCAAAGTGCTGCTGTTCATTCTGTTTCTCTTCATGTCCAGTGAGGCTGTGTTTGATTAAATGTCATTTAAGTAGCTCATTTTAATCAGGATTTAAATTTACCATAGATATATGTAGTGGGAAAAGTGTCCTTGAATTCCAGCTCCTCAGCTTGAAGCAAGTCCTTCTCTGTTGCAAGGGTTTGTCAGCTGAGGGGGTTTTATAAACTGCTGGTAGTATAGAACTGGTAAAAAGTTTTCAGCAGGCAGTGCTGCTCAGTACCATATAGGTCCTAGTCCTGCAAAGACCCACCCACGTGTTTAAACTCACGTTCATTAATAGTGCTTTTGAAACCACGGAATTTCTTTTATATACATAATAATAAACATATACACAAGTCTTTGCAGGAACCAGGCTATAATACTTAATATGCAATATATTTGTGCATGTGTATCCAACTCAATTACAGAAGATTTCAATAAAGGCTTAATTTTTATGCTGAGCAGATGCCATAAAAGTATTTTTTTATATCTAAATCCACTGCAAAGTACAGCATGCCTTGGCCTATTATACTTTGTGGAGTTCCATTGGAACAGATCCTAATCTTTGAAAACAAACCATTACCGTGTAAATGTTCCTTCTGTGAGGAGAGAGTATGCCTGTGCACAAGATTCTCTGAAGTTTTATGTGAAAATGTCTGGTTCCATTTTTAAAATCTATTGGTTTTCTATTCAGAGACTCTGTGAAAGCTGCTACCTTCACCTATAAAGTTCTTTAAAAATATATATTAAAAGGAGGCTGAGGGAGCTGGGGTTGTTTAGTCTGGAGAAGAGAAGGCTTAGAGGTGACCTCATCACTCTCTTCAACTACCTGAAGGGAGGTTATAGCCAGGTGGGGGTTGATCTCTTCTCCCAGGCAACCAACAATAGGACAAGAGGACATGGGCTCAAGCTCTGCCAGGGGAGGTTTAGGTTAGATGTTAGGAAGAAATTCTTTACAGAGAGGGTAATCAGGCATTGGAA
>NW_020955489.1:1169684-1202816 GCF_003031625.1 Empidonax traillii | reverse complement strand
GAGAGGTGGTGGATTCACCATCCCTGGAGGTTTTTAAAAAGAGATTGGATGTGGCCCTTAGTGCCATGATATAGTAATTGGAGTTGGATCAGGGGTTGGACTTGATGATCTTGGAGGTCTTTTCCAACCCAATCTATTCTATGTTTCTCTGATTCTATGAAAAAGTAATAATTAAAGATTAGTTCCTAAAGGAAGTGAGTTAGACCTGAGCTGAAGCCCGTGTTTGTGAGAAAAGTATGATTTTTGTTCCACTGGCTAATCCCTATCCTTCTGTGCCTAGTACAGGGGACCTCAAAACTCTGGGCATGCAGAGCTTCCCCTCCATGTCCAGAGCAAGTGTAGCCTGTCCCATGACAGGCCCATTTTCTGCTTAAAGCCTTTTGGTTTGCTGTGCATGTGGAGCTGAAGAGGTGATCTATAAGGAGACACGTCACAAGCTCTGAAGGAATAGGGTTCCTCACAAATGTGGGACAGTCCATGACTCTTCCCCTTTCCTCTGGGCTGTAGGAGGGAGGGTATTGAGGAGAACTCTGGAGTATGGAAGGAATTAAGGACACTAGACTATGGTGCAGCACACAAAGTTATGTAGAAAGAACATGCATGTGTGTTTTAAATCGTATTTCCCAATCTGTCATGGCTGCCCTAATAAGCAGTTGTACGTGTTATAGTCAGCTATATGTGAGCACCTTCTGAGAATACCCAAGGGACTGTAAACTTAGCCCTAATTATGCATAAATTTAACCAACATTAAGAAGGTTTTCTGATCAAAGGATTTTTCTGGAGTGTGTTGGGTGTATAACATATTGGATGGGTGATGACCTGGGAAGAAGAGAACATTGACCCCTCTGATGTCCTGCAGCTATTGTGGCATTCTTATTTTCTGCTCACATGAAGGGTTTAGGTACTGAGCTTTGCTCAACATCAAGCACATCTTTTGGAAACTGAAACTCTCCTGTATAATTCTCAATCAGTGTACCTGTCCTTATGACTAAGAATGCTTTTTTTGTCAGTAACAATGTAAACCTTAAATTACCATGTGATGTGGAAACAACTCTGAAAAGAGGGTGGTGAACATGTATGTTGGTGATCTAATAAACTATATGAATGATGGTGTGCCAAAACTTGCTAATGATGCAAAAATATTTGGATTAGGCAAGAATGAAGAAGACTGAGAAATTGTAAAGAGAATCCAAGAAAGCTGGGTAAAAGGGAAGCGTAGCAGATGGTGTTGATAAATTCAAGAATATGCATGTTAGAGGGAATAATCAAATTACTTGTTCATGTTACTGGATTGTAAATTACCTATATTTATTAAGGTGGGGAGGAAGATTTCAACAGTGTTTTATTTGAACTTGTGCACCTTCTTAATGCTTAGCATTGAGCAGAAGAAAAATACCGCAGTTGTTTTGCAATGTGTTAATGACACAAAGGATGTTATTAAACTGGTGCTCAAATTCGCCTGGAATAATGAATTTGTGATCTCCTGTCAAAGAGGAGAGATTGAAAAGCATTCATAGAAAGTAGAACTGAAAATTTTAGCATAGCTGTGTTTCAAGGTGGTCTATGAGAGGAGGTAGGATGTATATGTGCAAAATAATGCTTGGCCATTACCCTTTTTTCACAGTGCCTTGTTAGAAGGAGTAGTTTGAAAGACAATGTGCATAACACCCCTAAATCACCATTTAGGGGTAATACAACCAAAGGTGATCATATAAATCAAGAGCCTGGTAGGATGAACAAGGTAAATGAACTGTTCTACAGATGGGAGGAACAGTCACAGCTACAGCTGAAGGGATGTTAACTGTACTGCTCTAGTGCATAAATCACTCTTATCTGACATGGATTAAGAAATTTCTCTTAGGACAGATTATGCTGTAAGTGCCTGCTTTGATATTTCATGTGTCTTCTCACAGGGTAAGATGCTGCTAGAAAGAGGATGTTGGGCTGATTATCTGACCCACTACAGTTATTCAGTTCCTGTATTGAAATGTGAATTGTGCTGATTTTAGTTACATATTAATACAGGTGGAATTAAAAGATTTATTTCTTTAAATATGTTCAGGTTTCGTGGAAAATATATGTTGGACTTAAAGTCTTTAACATAATAAAGTTTGATGTTTTAATTTATTGAGGCATGCTCTGCTGTGGCCTGGACTGGCATAGAGAAGATCTGAAATAATGGTTAGGCTTCATTTAAAAGGCAGATAGCCCTAGTGTCTGTTATTAATCAATTTGGTTACGATGATCAGTGATTTCTATTATGTGTTCTAATGGACGAAGAATGTTTTGTAGTTTGGGTAGTTAATATAAATATTTTTGATTTCTGTAACAGAAGGATAGTTGTGTCTGGCTGGGAGAAGCATAAGGACCAGTTTCTGGAGATAACTAGGTCTTCTGCAACTTAGTGAATCTTTCAAAGAAAATATTGTCAAAGCAATAGTGTACCAACACCATGGAATTCTTGTACAACTATAGGCTGCAAAGCCAGTTTGTTGCAAAAGAGTAAGTGTGGGAAAAACTTGATTTAGTAGAAGGCATCATGACTGATCTAATAATCAACACCTCATGTTAGCAGACTAGTGTATAGCATAGTTAAGAGTTGTCTATAGAAGTTTCAGGAAACTATTCTATAGCTTAAGGAATAAAAAGCCAGGACTTGTGCAGCTTTTAGGTAGTCTAACCAGGCAGAATGAGCTGTCTTACAGGCTTCCTGGCAGCTATGTGAAAAATAAAATGTGGACTGATTTCTCTGGCTTCCCTGTTGAAAAGGCTGAAACTGTTGTGAAGGCAGCCTAGCACTGTTTTTTGAATTTAGAAAATAAGGTTTATGGAAAGGCCCTCCTTTGTAAGGTTGCATAAAAGTGATATCTTCTCTTGGGACTCCTTTGAATTTTTGACTTGATTCGGAGCATATCTCTGTTAAGGACAGAAGGTAGAGCCTTAGCCCATGAGAAGCTGGCAGTGTAGGAGAAGTGAGAGGTTACCAGTAGTTGTTTTAACTTGTGTTTGTGAAATTCTTTCTTGTTTTTACAACTGAGAAAATAGTTTGCATTCCTTAGGTTTTTGAGATTAGCTCTTATCTTGGAACTCCCTCTTTTTAGAGGAGGCATTCACTACCTTGTAGATAAAATACCTTTAGCTTTTTATTGATGATGACAATTAACCTAGGCTTTTGGACAAGCCTGGGCAAAATCAGAGGACTTTGCCAATCAGAGACTGAACTTGTAGGAGCCAGATCCTATTTTTGATCTCTATTGCTAAATGCCATTTTGATTTTGACTCCTTGCTGCAGGACTTTCATCTGTTCTTTCAGTGCAGAATATATCGTGTTGGTAGTGGAAACCCTGCATTTTCTGGGAATGTGATATGCAGTGCTTATCTCAGGTGAGCAAGACAACGTGTAAAGGAATTTCTACATAAAACTTTGTGCCTGTTGTTTCCCAGGACAGAGTGTGAGAAGAGGGAAAAGCAATGTAGTCAGTAGCCTAATTCATCTTTTGCTGAGGTGGAGTGAAACTTCTGATGCCTTCAGAGGGAGCAGGCCTTGAGAGTCCTACCTCAAATATAGAAAAGAGGGGTTTCTGAGGAAATCTGACTTATCCCTTAAGAGCTTTCCAAAATGTTCAGTGTGAGCAGACCTGCCTCAGGAGGAAGAACCCTGATGAGCTTTGAGGGTGGTGGGAATTTATTTAAAAGGCCCTGGAAAACAGGCATCTGGAATAATAGTAAATTTTTTTGTGTGTGGTGTTAGTGTTTGTTGTTGGTTTTTTTGTTGTTGTTGTTTGTTTGTTTGTTTTGTTTGGGTTTTCTTGGTTTTGTTTTTTTTTTTTTTTCCTTGTTTGGCATACTTTAAGAGCTGCTTGAGTAGGATTGATGCCTATTTACATTCTTCATTATGTTGTTAAGATTCAGTCTGTTTAGGAAGATGCTTTGGTCAGCTTACCAGCTACAGAAGTTGGCTGCTAACTGAAGGGGATGGCTGGTGCAGTCTGCTGTGGGTAGACAGAAATACTGACAGAGCTTCAGAGCTCTGGCAGGTTCAGAATGGAGAGTGGACTGGGCAAGTTTCTGCTTGCGAATAAGACAACTCGTGTAGATGTATTTGAGTAAAGGTCCTGTGATTCCATCCACCTTTTCCAAGACTGTGTTGAGGGAATCTCTATGACAGCAGAGAAAGCTAGATCACAGTATTGATGCTCATGTGCTGCTGCATCCCACTTTGTTGTGGTTCTTTTTGAGAACAGAGAAAGGCAATGATGGGGTTTTTTTTGCAAGTTCTCTTCCATGTGTCCATGTTTCCCTTCATAGCTTGGTGCCCCAAAATGCATTTGTGTGTAGTTGGAAATCTTATTTATAAAATAGAACTAAAATATTGCAGGAGAGCATTATTGAGATGGGTTAACATTTAGCATCCAAATGGTAAGTGTCTTCAGTGCTAGCTATTTCACTTCCATTTTTTAATTATCTTTGTTTCTGATAAGCAAGAAATAAAAGCTACCATTTGAAGATGAAATTTGTTTTTAATTATTGCATATTCTAGGGCTTTTGCTATGCATTTTGGTGTTTCATACTACCTAAGGTTATGTAGAGAGAAGTATTTATATAAATACAATGCTGTATATGGATAGATTTCAATTTATAAGTTATGTTTTTTTATTCCTTTCTGTGTTGTAGAATGTACCGGGAGCCTCACAAATTGCAAAAAGCAAAATGTGTTTCTTGAATTACAGTCAAAGGAAGAGGTGAAGAAACAGTTTGGTGTAATAGGCAAATGGTATGTTGGAGAGAGCTGACATGTATTCTAAGGGGTTGCATTTATTTGCTCATAGCCTGCCCATCCTCTGTAGTTGGTTCATTTCTTGGAAGTTTTTTCTGACTTCTGTATTTGATTGGTGAATTGTCATAAACATGTGTATTTAAATATGCAAATTCAGAAATGCACATTTCCTGCACATTTATGGTTCAGTAATGAAGAGACACTTGTTTCAGAAGAGAATTACTGATACCACCTGACTTCATGAACTGATGAATGTTTCTCTGGAGTGTTTCTATAGAGAGAAGCATCTTTAAGGAGAGTGCAGTGGCTTGGAGTATGACATCTCTGCTTGCTATGTTAGTTTTGCTCTAGCTGCTGTTGTTCCCAGTTGTTGGTGTAGTAACCTGAAACAGTTGGTCACAGAGCAGCTCTGAGTTTTTGTAGTATATGTTTGCATATGACTCTTCACCACGGAAAAGGTAAATTATTAAGTGGGCAGGATGAGGTTTCAAAAACCTTTAAACCTTGTCTAACAATGTTAGGTGTTTCTTCTGATGTACCAATGGGTTTATTCAGAGGGACTGATGTAGTCTTACAGTTTTCCTAGAACCTGGCTTCAGTATGAAGACTGTGACCCATGCAGTAATTAATTTGTCAGGACATCACACAAGGGGTGGGTGCACTTTAGAGAGAATTAGTCATTTTGTCATATTAGTCAGTAATGTCAGCTTTGCTTGATGTTATATAAGGTTTCTTTCCTACTTCTGTATTTTCATCTTGGGTTACAGTAGAAGTTTGTTATAATGTAGCTTAACTTTCATGTTAGCTCTATATGTTCAGTGTTCTTTATATGTACCACTAGCTCTCTGCATAGAGCTGTGAAATTTTTCACTTCCTTTCCCCTCACTCAGCAATACACTGAAGTGGTCAGGACCAGCCAGACTGTGATGCAATAAGTGCCCTGCATGTAAATCTGTCAATGAAAGTGGCATTCAGCTAACTTCAGATAACACTGTCCATTGTTAAATGCCACTTAATTTTGCTTTCTCTGCTGTCTTTAGTAGTGTAGATTTATAAAGTAATTTATTTTTTTCACTTGGGATGGAATCAAAGCAAATGCATTTCTCAGTCTCTTCATTTTGCATGTTTCAATCAGAGAGTGGCAGAGGATAGGACAATGACAGGGAAGGATATCCTCCATTATTCCAGTGTTTTCTTAGGTGAAAAAATGGACTTGTGCATGTTTATCTTAAAAAGGCTTTTTGCCACAACCTGAGAGCACTGTGGCCATAGTTTTGAAAGCACAACATGTTAGTTTTGTTGAGTATAGTGTTTTGAGGCATTTGACAGGCCATATATTCATTCATCCATGTGTGTTCCTGCCCCGCCTATGGCTGCCCTGAGGCGTGATGCCCCAGATCATTTCATGTTGACCAAGCTGGGTGCTTTGTACATCAAGTTCCATCAGGCATCATTAGACCTGCTTTCTACAGCATGCTCTAAGCAAGGTGCGAAATGCATCCTGTGGAGAAACGGTGTGGGTAGCAATCCTCTGGTTGATGACTTAAATGTGTATTTCCTCCGCTGCTATCTTGAAGTTATTTTACTGGCACTTATGGTGATCTTTGTGTACAGGGGCCAAACGTAAAAGAATTCGGTCATTGTAACAAACTGGTAGTGTTAGGTATCAAGTGCTAACTGCAGTGGAAGGGACTGTGCACCAAACAGTGCAGAATCTGTCCTGGATGGTGATGGCAGGGATGGGTGTTTTATCAAGTCTTTATGCAGTAATTCCTCTAACTGTTATGAAAAGATTGAGGAGAGCTTGACATGTTATGGGGGTTTTGTAGCTTTTTGCTTTAAAACACAATGTATATCTCATCCTCATAATGATAAAGAAATATAGGAAAGGTAAATGAAGTTTATAAAATACCAAAGGTATGTCAAAGGCTTTTAAGAGTAGTTCTGTCAGCTGATGAAAACCTTTAATCTGTAGTCTCCCAAATGTGATGTTCTTTACTACAGGCTATGTACAATTGCATCATGTGCTGTCTATCACCACAACCACTGTGGCATTGTGCACTGGATAAGTGATGTCTAGACATGGCTGTAACCTTTACCTCTGCAGTTTATATCTCTCAGGAATTAGAAACATCAGACAATGAAAGGTTTGTTTTTATGAGACTTTGAAATACTGGAATCAGTTATTTTACTGTTGTATTTGTCTGTATATGCCTTTAAAGACTGCGTGTCAAATCTTTCATATTATATTGTCAGTGATTTGTATAGTTTCATATCTTCTTCACTTCAGAAATATGGCAATGAATGGTGGTTCTGTTGATCTGGTGGAATTGTAAGCAGAAGATGTTATTGAGTATGTGGAAGCAGTTTGTGTTCTAAGTTTGTTCAAACAGAGATGCATTAGCTCATGAACAGCAAGAACTTTGCAAGGACAAACTGGAAGGTCAGAGGAAATTAAAAACAAAAGAATGCCTGATTGCCATGTCTGCTGAGACTGAGCACTGATTACACTATCCTTGTCCTGCCAGGATCATGACGATGACAACTGTCTTATGTCCTTTGACCAGATAGAATCATAGAATATCCTGAGTTGGAGGGGACCCACAAGGATCATAGAGTCAAACTCCTGGCCCTGCACAGGATGACCCCCAAAATTGCACCATGTCCCTAAGAATGTTGTTCAAACACTCCTTGAACTATGTCAGTCACGGTGGATTACAAGGCAATGGTAATTGAGACTGTTAGGTTAAACTCAGCCCTCTTTCTAGAGATGGTTGCAGAATGGCATAATTAGACAAAAGGGGCTTAGAGTCCTTGTGCAAGAGAAGCCAGTGTAATACACACGGATTCTAAGATATGAAAGGTTAAGTGCTGCAGTTGGGTACATACTGGCATTGTAACACTTCACATCATTATGTGACATGCTAGGAGAGCGGAAAATTACAACTCAGTTATTCAAGGCAGTAGTAAATCTAGTTAATACCTCACAGTTCTGACACATCTGTCAGTGTGGTATCCTAATTATTTACCTTGGCACTGTAAGCTCCAAGCAGGAAGTCCAGCTTGTGAGCACTGCATCCCAAAGCCTCGGGCGAATGTTTAGCAGCCCCGCTGGCACCAGCATAACTGGCAGCCCTGCTTACTAAACCAGAGCGTTCGTGTGAACAGAGGTTTGCAGGATCAGAACATCAGTCTGTAGCAGGAAATTGCATTTCCAAAGGTGAACGTGTGAAAGGGGTCAGTAGCTCTTGACAGTTTGTTGTGAAGTTCTGTTGGAAGATTATAACTTGGAAAGTCAGATGCTGAGATTTTATTTTAAAACAAGAAGCTGTAGCGGTAAGACCAGTGTGCTCAACCCAGGTTCCTTTAGCACACTTTTTAGCTAGGTCTGGGAATAAGTAAACATCTAAAGTAATCTCTGGTTTTGTCATCTCTTTGGTAGTGTGCTTGCTTCCTGTATTACAAAAGTTATCATTACATTAGCTGTGTTTAAGCTTCCTGTCTCACCAGGGTTTTTTCCATTATTTTTACAGTCTCTCTCAGGAGGTACCAATATCATGTTTCTGTAATAAAGGTTTCACCTAAATTATGTGTCGGGGTTTTTTCCTGTTGTGTTTTTTAATTTTTTTCTCTTAATTTCCCTTACTTTTTTTGAAATACCTTTTCAACTCAGATACTTTCCCAGGTTTTTTTTTAATGGCATATCCTATTGTAATAACATGCAGACCAAGAAAGCATAATAATACTTCTGTCTGCAATTGGTGTGCTTTAATAAATTGTATAAAAAGCTCAACAACCTGTTTAGC
Source organism: Empidonax traillii (assembly GCF_003031625.1). Taxonomy (NCBI): domain Eukaryota; kingdom Metazoa; phylum Chordata; class Aves; order Passeriformes; family Tyrannidae; genus Empidonax; species Empidonax traillii. The sequence goes on along the minus strand of NW_020955489.1, from coordinate 1,194,233 downwards.
TTTTATTCTCGCTCTATGAAGTACCCCAGACTTTAAATTAATTTCTAAGTGTGGTATGTGTGCTGTAGGAGCAGTGTCCCTCACTGTGCCAGAGACTGATGACTCCAGTTTGCATGAAAATCAAAAAGAAGTCCTTGGTGAACTGCGTCATGTTGTGATTAGTTTAACTGCTTGCTTTCAGTTTGTGAGATGTCCCTATGTCAGGAAGAGGGGTAAACTCACCTGTGTGATAGCTCAGGTTGGACAATAAAAATGGTGTGAACTTTGTTGTTTGCCTGCTCAAACCAAGCATTACACTACTTGCCTTGGCCTCTTGCGGGGAATGTGCTGTTGTTTAGTAGGTGGCCCTGCAACAGTGAACTCTGGCTGGCAAAATAAGTAACTAAGATGCACAGTGTCATGTTTGGTTCATCTTGGGTAGAAATTCAATACATAAATCTGGAAATACCTAACTTTTAGTATATTGTCTCACCATTAAGCGTAGAAACTGTGGACACTTAAAATAATTGACTTTCTGGATTTCACATGTGCTCAGTTACTTATCAAAGCAAAAGGTAAATCTAGACTTGGGGTTTTCAAATAAAAAGTGGAGATGAATTTTCAGAACAGTGATGTAGAACTTCTCCAGGACAATCCCACCTTAGACCGTGGACAAACATTTTGCCCTTACCGCATACCCTGCTGTGTGTCCCTTATGGTTAAATCTCATTTCCCACTAATAGATGTCATTTGCTTGCTAGGGTATGTGTCTACCTATAACGTTGGTGAGACGGCACCTTTTAATGGAAGTGAAGATGAAATGTGAAGGGTTTTAGGCTTTAGGTATTTAGGTTTTACCCTTGTCATTAAATGTTTCTTGGCTTCGCAAGTGCAGATGCTGTCTTGCAAGTTGATGTTTCTTTGTGGATTTCATATTAATTCTTCTGTTATTGCCATAGAATATACCTTAGCTCATTTTGTGTTCTTTTACCTTCAAATGTAATACTGAATTCGGGATTTATCATGATAATATTCAGATTTGGGGGTTTTTATATTTTATTTTTGGGGATGCTAACTACTTTCTTAATTCATTGGATGCTAATTGTTACCAAAAATGTTCCATGACAGTTTCTTTCTGTGTTCATTGGTTTATTTATTGTATCATCTAAGCTTTTTCTAAATATGCATCTGTGGTAGAGTTGAATGGAAGGGTTTTCCCCAATTTGACACCAGCATTCACATTAATCCACTAACTCAAGTCTGTTTTTCTAAGCTTGGCAATGGTGCTGTGGTATAAAAATCTTGATCCTGCTTCATAATGACACTTCTGCTTTGTAGTTACTATCTGTCATTTAATTTATGTGCTTCTAAAAGCTATGTATTATTTTAGTAAGCGACATGTTTATATTTTGAATTTTTAGCTTATGACTGTAGTAATGAGTAGTCCCTTCCTTTCCCTTAAAAGATGGTTTCAGGCTCATCCTAATTGATTGCTTTCACTCACTTGCTGATGTTGTACTCTTCATTTGAGCATCATTGTCTTGATGGTAATTAAACAAAAGTCCAATTAAGCCTCGCGCTATACTGGGAAGCAGCTTGCCAGAATTTGACAGTAGAACAAAGGACATTTCATTGACCAATTTCTTCAGAGGAAAATGTCTCAGTGGAGGTCTGTAAAGCAACACATGTGATTTTAGGCACTTAACAGCTATCATTTAAAAATTATTTTAAATCTGTGGCTGAGCCTTCTGCTCTGCTCCAAAGATGTGACTCAGAATGCTACTTGCGCTGGAGAGCTAATTTCCATCCACCACCAACACGAAAGCCCTCTTGAAACATCAGATTTGCAAAGCAGGCAAAATGAGAGCAAGTAATCTCATCGCCTTGGAATATTTCACCACAGGGCTTATGATAAAAAGGATTAAAAAATTTCTATTTTATCCAGAATATAAGCCTGTAAGTCCCACTTAACTGAAACCATTTTATTTATTTCCCTTAATATTTTTGTTTCAAAAGCTGGGAATTGGAAGAGTCACTGTAGAACTGGAAAAACGAAGAATGAATTAGAGCAATGTTTTTTTCCAAAGTGAGCCTTGCATGGCTGTTGGCATTCATTCTGCTGAGTAAAGTCATTTGAGAAAGGAGAGAAGGAACACAAAAGTTGAAGAGAAAAATGACCCAGAAGATCCTGCTTCGGCAGGATTCTTTAGGATAGTTACAGGACCACTGTCTTATTGCGTGAAAACTTTTAAACGTATGAAAAGAGAATTTCAGTTGGGTTTCCAGCTTTCTCTCTCTTTTACCGTTAACTTTTTTATTTGAATGCCACTGCTCTGTATATCAAGATCAAGACAATGATTGTCAACAGATCCAAGTACGTGTGTACATTATTATGTTTAATTTCCACCGAGCCATAAACACTCTTTGTCCTTTGCCTTTTACTAGCTATTGGCTTGGCTATTCCTTGTGGACAGGAAAGCTGTGTTTAATGCTTTGTAAAGTGGCCATCAGTTCCTTGCTTTTATCTCTATTCAGCATAAATTATTTTCGGCAAGGCCACAGAACTGTTCCGGCCAAGATTTGCAGGTGCCCCTTGTGGAGAGCTATTTCAGGATAAAGGCCTAATCTTACTATTTCTTTCCCTTCCTTCCCTCTATTTCTTCTCTCCTTGAAGAATACCAATCCTGAATGATAGAAGCTGATGGCTGGTCTACTCCCTTCTCTGTGGCTCTCTCCTGTTTTTTTTTTTTTTTAAATCATTTTCAGAATTAACCCCTCAACAGGATAGACTGAAGCATATTCTTTTACCCCTAAGCTTGGTAACTTTGTGTGCGCTGCCATTGCAATATTTCTAAGGGGAAATTCAGCCCCTAATTATCAAATTAGATGCACATTCTGGTTCTTTGGCATGACTTTACTGCTGCCCATCTGTTAGGTTGGCACTCTGCCCTCTCAGAAAGTAGCCGACCAGTTTCAGCTGAGCAGAGGAGCCAAGCAAAGATGGGTTAAGGGAGGCAGCCCGCAAAACACTTTATGTTCGATTCCTCTTGCCAAAAGCTCTTCCTGTTTGCAAACAATGTCAGCTTAAGCCCATATGCTTCATTACATGGGATGACATCTGTGGAGACAGATGCAGAGATGGCAATACAAATGACATTTGATAAGGAAGGGCATATGTTATGAAACCAGACACCGCTATGAGTTTAAGATCCTGTCTGTGCTGCACATGCATACACAGAAATATAGATTACTTCTGTATTTTGGTGTGTGAGTGAATTCATCAGCCAGGGTTGAGCTTTTGACGTGCATCATTGTTCAGGATTTGTGCTAGGTGTAACTTCAGCTTTGTGATTCGGTTGCTGCATGTTATTAGCCGAGGTCAATATTTTGCTCCAGTACACTCTAAATGTTAATGTGCCTTAAAGGTCCACTAGTTTGCACCATGTAAGGAAACACAGTTGGATAATGCTAGTGAAAGAGGAGCCTTTTGTAGCAGAGAATTCTACTGTGAAGTGTCTTTCTGAAGGATTTCGGTATTACCTTCCAAAACGTCTTCTAAGAAATCCATTTCAGTGTTTAGAAATACATTATTTGGATGTGAATTTTACATGTCTGGGTAGAAGAGGTGCAAAAACCCCCTTCTTTTGGAGCAGTCTCTTTGCCCCTTTGCTAGGTTGTACTGCTTTTTCACCAGTGGTCGGCTTTGTATCTGAAGCAACTCTTCCTCAAGAACCTCTGCTTTCAGCACTCTTCCTGTGCTCTCTGAATTGCTGAGGCTGATGGAAAAAGTAGCAAGGTTTTGTTAAAAACACTTTGCGTATAATCCATTGTAACAATTTGAAGAAAAGATTGACATTGAGTAAACTATTCTACTGGTTTAGGACACAAGCAAAAAAAAAAAAAAAGAAAAAAAAAGTGCAGTATTTGGAATATAGGCCTTATTGGCCATATGTAAAGACTATATTTTTAGTGTTTGGTAGAATGGAAAATGCATATTTCAAAGAAGATGAATGGATAGTGGAAAAGGAAATTTTCCCATTACAAAATAAAAATATCTCAACACAAGGGAATGTTTTTCTTATCCCTCTAATGGAGTTAATATTTGTTGTTTACAAACCTGAGAATGTTTTTTGATGCTTTGTCTGGCTTTTTATTGAAAAACATTTATCGAAGTGACATAATGTATTTATACATTTAGATAAATAGGACTGTAATGAATAGTTGTAGGTGATTTTTAATTTTTAATTAATTGGGATTTATTTTTGGAACATATCCTGGTATTATGACACTCTTTCCTTGGTAGCTTAAGGGCAATGTTATATTTGCTAGCTAAAAGACCTCCTAAAGTGTATATAGCTATTAAAGACTTGGACCAAATGTGATTTGTTGAATTTGCAGTGTTGTGGTGGGGAAACTGATTTGGAGGAAGAGGATTTCCTTAATCACAGTCATACAGTCACTTTCTCTGCACAGCTTTATTCCTGCACTTTCAGAAGGACAAATTTCACTTCTAGTTTGGACTAGGAAATGGAATTCTCCAGAGTTGAGGAGTGTTGGTTTCTCTGATTGGTTGGGGTTATTAAGAAACTGTGAGTTCCTCATTTTCACCCCTTATAGTTCTTGGCTGTTTTATCTGTAATAAAGGGATGTTAGTAATGATGATGATGATGATAATATCTGGTTTTTATTCTCCCCCTCCACTGAATCCTACAAAGTATCTTTTTCTGTATACTCCAAGGTATTACTCAAGTTGCACTAATTACCTCTTTCCTTCAAGTGCCACCATCCCAAAGGTGCAAATAAATACTTCCCTGTTTCATTTAAAAACTGGCTTAGTAGCTGCAAAACGTGACTTCTAGTAGCCGTATGTACTAGATGAAGATTCAGTGCAAGTAAAAAGGATTAAACTGTAGAGACTGAGATGTGTACTGGCATTTCTTATCTCACTGTATTAAACAATCTAAACCGCACGTTTTTGTAAAAGGTGCATTTTTATATTAAATCACCTGGATTTTGCAGAAATACAGTGTTTCTGGTGCATTTAATGTCAGGTGTTTTTTATATAGTTTGCAGAAAATTTGGTCTTATTTTCAAGAGGATATCACTGAAGATACCCTTATAATTCACTTGGGAACGTTTTTTGGTACAGAAAACCTGGCTTAAGTGTGCAGTGCTTTGTTATCAATGAATCTCTCTGCATGTACATCTGTATGTACTTTTTCCTACTGAAGGTTCAAAAACCTGCTTTATTTCTTTGGTTACATGATGAATTGCATTAAGTTATTTCTTATGCGTAGTAGCCAGAGGAAATGTCCTCAAGCTGGACCAGGGGAGGTTCAGGTTGGACATCAGGAGGAATTTCTGCACTGAAAAGGTGGTTAAGCATTGGAATAAGCAGCCCAGGAAAGTGGTTGAGTCACCATTCCTGGAAAGAAACAAGTGGGCATGGCACTTAGTGGCTATGGGTCAATTGACAGGTTGGACTTGATGATTGTGGAGGTCTTTTCCAATCTTAATGATTATAAGAGGCCTGCTAGGCACATGAGGCACTGCACGAGGGGTCTTTGTAATATGAATCTTCTCTTCTTGCCTCTTTGTATTGCTCTGAAGTGTTTCCAGTGTGTTGATTTTTTTTTTTTTTTTCATGCAAGCTCTGGCATTCTGCCAGCCATGGAATCAGGCTCTCCACTCCAAGCCAACCCTATAGGCTATTTGTTGCAATTTTAGGATCAGCACTCTGAGAGTTCTGAGGAAATCTGTTGTCTTGTGCTACTAGCCCAGCAGCTGCATCAAACTTCAGAGCTCTAGTCTAACTCACTGGAGAAATAGTTTTGATTTACAAAAACTCTCCTGTCAGTGCTTATCGGAGAATTTAGATGTTAAGAACTTCCTTAGATAGGCCATCTCCAGTAGTGATGACTTGCTTTGAAAAGCCTGTTTGCTTGCCCCTCTGGAACAATAGTGGCAGCTATCTCGGAAGGAGGAGTTGGACAATTCTGAGATACCATCTGGACCAACTTGGGGATCAAAACAATTATCTTTTAGAAAAATGCTGAAAGGAATTCCAAAACTTTAAGGCTGCCACATTTTGCTAACCAGATGCTCTGTGAGTGCTGAATACATTGACAACTGCCAGCGAGGGAAAAACTATGAGGTTATATGACTTGGTACTGTTTTGAAATGTGCTAAATTTAAATGCCAGGTCTTCTTCAAATAGGTAACACCATTGAAATTATATTTAAAAAAGAAATAGAATAATGATGGTGCCTGCATTGTAGTGGCTGAAGAATTGAGTAGTAGAACACTACCAGAAAAAAGAGATTTTCAAATCTTGGAAATTCCTTTCCCTTGATTACTTTCTTTACGGAGAAAACTTACAGCTTAGGTCATGGTTGTTACAAGATTCAGAGTAGTTATGGCATTGCATTTCTCTCCTAATGATATTAATCCTAACCATGATAACTAACGATATTAATCCTCTGATGCAAATTTTCCACTACTGTGATCATTTGTGCACAGTGCTTTGGAGGCAGGGGAGAAAAAAATGTCAGCAGCTAGATGGTTACTTGAGGAACATGCAAGTTAAACACCTGACATCTGGTGAGTCACTCTCCAAGTATGTGTGATTGAATGATGGTTAACTGATTGCTGCAGTTGATTAAGTCCAAATGTTTCTGAAATGAGAAACACTGTATTTTTGAAGGTAATAAAAAGTGCACTGTAAACACCCATAGTTTACAGACCTTAGTACAGTATAACTGTTACAGTATAACTGTTTCCAAAACCCACCAGTTCTCTTTAGGAATAAGTTTGTGCATTAGTTGTTTGCTGTTGCCATGCAAGTATTTCTAACATTTCTAATATACTTTGTAAATGTTGTTGTTAATTGTTTTCTAATGATAATGATGCTCAAGGGTAATTGCTACACCTCGTGGTTTTCTGGTTGATTCTATCCTAATGAAGCAACCTGCCTCTTTAGAAGTTTCCATGCTGTCTTGACTTAAAAGTGTATCTGGGCTCTGATGATAAGAGCAAAATGCAGATGTTGAACCAACATTTTTTCACAGACCAATTGTTCAGCAAGACAAAGAATGGTTCAGTCTTCTGGTGCAGGCTCTAGGCAGGTAAGATATTAGCCCAAATCATGGTGAGATACATTCTAATATGCAGGTGTTGGGAGTACACTTCTTCAGGTAGGGCCTGAAAAACCTTTGACCCATCTGATGCAATAACTAAAGGCAGAGGTTGTTGTTCATCACAGGGATTCATTTAGCTCTACTGGCTTTTCAGGGAAAACAGAGTATCTCCTAGTAAGCCTCAAACAGCACAGTAAATAATGAATCATTTCAAAATGTGGTTATGGTTGTAATGCTGCAGAATGTTGGTTGGGCCTGAGCATTGACAAACAGGGCTGTTGGAGAGGCAGAATGCCACCTCGCAGCCGTGTTGTTGCTGGCCATTGATTGTACAAGGAGCTGGTTATTCAAGTGCTTAAATATAGATTGAGGAGCTTAATAATAAATAACTATTTGAACGATTGGTGTTTTTAATACAATACTTAAGCCAAGATTTACTCTTGCAAAAGTTGTCTGAGCAAGCCTTAATGATACTGTGTATTAAAAAAAAAAAAGAAAAATCAATGAAAACACAAATAATGAAATTTTGTGCTGGATTGACTAGCAGTAACTTGTTGCCGGAATGTAGTAGTCCAAAATTAGTTAAATGTTTATAGATGGATTATTGAAATGATGAAGCTATTTGGAATGTGGGGTTTTGAAACAACTAATCCAGGGCAGTGCTTATGTTTTGATAGTTTTGTAGATGCTTTTGTATCTTTGGAAGGAGTTATGACCATTGTTTCTGGTATTGTACATACTTAGTGCACAAGCTTTTAGTAAATTACCATTCTTAGACTTGCATCTTGTTAAACAAACATAGATTGAAACAGATTCCGTGCTGTAAAAACAACCACATGCAAGCCAACTTCTTTGTGCATGTGGGTTGTGTATCATTTCCCCTCAGGAATTAACAACATACCCTGAACTCCACTTTTTAATTCGATTGAAAGAGAGAGCCTTGCACACAGAAGAATTAAAAACTCTCGGACTCTAATCTCTTAATCTCCATAAAATGCTTGAATGTTTAGCTTTGATAATATATGAAGCAGGTCTGGTGGTCCGTAACATTTCTGATGTGCATTCCCTTTTTTGCAGCAAAAAAAGAAATCAAAGCAGACATAAAACAATGTATGACAGATGGGTTGGTGTTGGTGAGAGTTAGCCCTCAAGCATGAAGAAATTCCAAACCTCTAACTCTCCCTTCTAATATGTTAGTGGAAAGTAATTTTGGTGGCCTAATGGTTCCTTTGCTGATGTTACATGGTTTCCTTGCCAGTGGGATCACTATGCGCTTTGTGGACATCTGTATTAGGCTTTTTGGTTATAAAGAAAAGACTATCTAGGAGTAACATCAAAAAATGGAACTTTTTGGCTTACAAGTTTTTGCACTTGGAGGCAGGTCTTCTGAAAAACATGTGGAGTCTTCCTTATGCTTGAGATCAGGAGCTGGTTGAGATTCAAAATTGGATGACTGAAATGAAAAGGTGCACATAGAGGTCCCAGCTCTAATACAGCTTTTATAATTAAAGAAACAGCTTTACAGAAATAGTCTATGCAAGGGAGAGGAAGTTTTCTCAACCCATTTGCTCATATATATTTTTTTTTTCAAAGGGTGGTAGTTCTTGGGGTCTTGCACAATCCAAAATGGAACTTACTTCTCTCCCACCTCCTTCCAGGGTAGCAGGAGAGAACTGAGCCCTGGTTTTGGCACATACTCATAGGTGAGATTATCTACAAACATGTTGTAACTCCTCTGCTATAATTAGTCCCAGTGCAAGGCGGTTCATCTTCTGGTTTTTAAGTCTCTAGGGCTGGAAGAAAGTTTTGGTGGTTTTTTGGTTTTTTTTTTTTTTTTGATGGTTGGTCTTTTTTCAGTAAGTGCAGTGGTTTCATCTTTCGATTGTGAATATCTCATACAATTAGCATGTTGTAAATACGGGCAAAATATACATGTTTTAGATGGTTTTAGCTCGCAAAGTAGATATCTGCCCTTTGTATTGAACCACTTACCCCTTATATTTGTCCCACCTTTGGGATCTTAAACTGGGATTCAAAAAAAAAAAAAAAAAATTACAAACAATGGTTCCAGAGGAGGATTGCCTGCCTGAAAAGACTGCTCCAGAAATGCTTGCAGGACCTAATCAGAATAAGAAATAAAGGAAAACTGGCTTTACATGATGTGTGGATTAGATTGGCAGGAAACTGGACCATAGTTAACTTCACTCATGTGTACTGAAAACAAACCGAACCCCACACCCACACTGTTGGTGTTAGTCTTTAAAGTTTTGTTGGCAAAGCTCTCCCTTTTATGAGTGGGAAAACAAGTCATACCCACAGTAGACACAGTTATGCTGGCAAAAGACTCCGTGTAGTCTCTGCCAGTTGAATAAAATCCTTTGGCGTATGTATTTTATTCCATCTGAGGAAGAGCCTTGGCTACCTCTTCCCTGCCCCCCCCCATCCCTTTTTCTCCAGCCTAGCAGAAACTTCATCTCCACTAGTGGGAATTGCAGAGATAACACTGCCTGGTGCAGTCCCTTTTAAGTATTGGTAAGCCATTAGAAGAAGCTGCTGTCATCTTGGATCTTAATTTGTTTCAGCAGATAAAAACAAAAATGCTATCAGAGGAGGTAGATCACTTGGGTGCAGAAATTGCATGAGAAGAGTAATGCAAGTTCCTGTCAGGAGTGCCAAAACCTCTGATGAGATTCCTTGGGACTTGTTAGTCTTTGTGCCCCATCTTAACTTTCTCAGTGACATGGTTTTGCCTGGAGGCAGTAGTAAACCATCAAAATATAACAATATCCTGGTATGACAAGGGGAAGATCTTGGGGATCTAGGTCTCCCAAGGCTGTCACTGACTGATGCAAGCTATCACCAAGTGGAAGCCACAGTTTTGGAGTGATTTTCTAATTGTTTGTTTTCTTTTTCTAAGAAGAAAAAGTTGCATGGCTTTTGCACACCAACAACTGCTCATGGAAGATAAGAAATTGCAGCAGCCAAAGCTTTAGATTTATTGCTGTGGTCAATATCCTGTTATTTTTAATAGGATACGGCCTCTCCACTTCCAAACTAGTGAGCTGTATCAAAGAGACTGTATCGTGTTTCAAACCATTCTGGCTGTTGGGTCCTGAACTCATGCTCACAGACAGGGTCCTGGCTTCCTATGAGACGTTTTATCTGGTTTAGCTTTTTTTTTTTTTTTTGTCTGTGTGTGCTTCCAAAGACATGTTTCAGCTCCCTGTTTCTGGGATTTTTAGGAGCCTTTGTTTGGTTTGTTTTGAAGTCCTATGGTTTGAAAAGAAGAATTTATGTCGAGGTTTGCTCTGCGAATACAGTGGAAAGCAAGGACTACCTGGTTGTCAGGGTGCCTGTGGCCCAGCACTTCAGCATGGGTCACTGGAAGGGTCAGAAATTAGGGAATTCTTGGCTGGCTGCTGGGAGAGAGATTCAGCCTCTTTGCAGTGCCTGAGTGGCTGGAGTAGGGGGAGGAAGTCTGGCTGGTAAACTTTTAGCAGATAAAATTTGGGTTAAAAAGCAAGGTTTTAATGGAGGGAAATGAATGTTGTGGGTCACTATTTTCTCTTGGTTAATTTTATTTGATTGTTTTGGCTATTTAATTAAAAAACATTTTGAACATCGTAAGTAGTAAAAATACTTTTATCACATATGAGAATATTGGGGTAAGGAAGCAGAAAATCGAGCCAGGCACTAACAAAGAACTGCAGAGCGAGTTAAAGTAGGAAGGTCAGCTGGCCTGTATTTAAAAAGGTTGTGGTAGGACTTTGAGATGGAGGTGTTACTGCCCTGCATGAGATCCAGCACAACTCGCTGGATTTATGCATTGCAATTGTAATTTGGTGAGCTAAATTTGTAACTATAATTGTTCAGTGGCTATTTCTAGACTTTATAGTAAATTTCAAAACTGCCTTTTAAAAAATGCTTTGTTACTTTATTTTTCAGGCCTTTTGTTTTTTACTGGCCTTGGGGGGTTACTTTGTCCTCAGCCCATCTATGTAAATTTTAGTACTATTAATGAACAATGAGGTTAATTTTAGTTATGTGTATTTTAATGTTTTTTTAAACCAAGAAAAGTAACCACAAATCTGATTAAACAGGAGGTGCATTTCTGAACAATATTTTATCAAGCTTAAGGCCAGGGAGATATATCTCTTAGGATTTAGCATTATCAGTGTCTTGTTTTGAATTTTTGGTGTCCGTCCTTGGAAAGTCACAAGCAGTCAGACTTTTGACATAATCACATTTCAATTATTTTTTCTTTCTGTGTCCTTCTGGATAGTATTTTTTTGCCTTCTGTAATGATATTGTTAACAAATAAAAACAAGCATTTAGGAACATCCCAACATCACTAATTTGATTTCTGATTATATTTGTGGTTGGTAAAATACTGTAGAGAGTTTCAACAAGTAAGAGCTGGGGAAGGAAAATAAACACAATTTTCAAGCTCAGATGACCTAGAAAGTTTAAGTAGGATTCAGCATGCCTTGAGGACTAGGAAATTTTAGTCTACTGACTCTGGACAAGAAATCAGAAACGCAAGGCAGGTTTCAATTCTGAAGGTGAGATAACGCTTCTTGTTTTAATGGATCCTAGTTAACAGGATATTTGAAGAATAAAGTGTTTTATAAATTGCATAATACAAGATGAAGGTATATCTGAATTACAAAGCTTGTTCATAATTGAAACTAGCTGGGTAACTCAGTTGCTAATTAGATAGTTTGGAGTTCTGAGGAATTAATGTCTCTGGTAGTGGAGACTACTGAGTTTTACTCAGCAGACTGCTGCTACCTTTAACAGCTGCTGAAGATAAATATAAGGACCTTTTCATATCTTGGTTTTGGCATCAGTTTTCCAGCACTGACACTCCATTTGTAAGGAGACTGGCCTTTTAGTCCAGAAACCATGACATTCAGGGTTTTTATGCATTTTCTCTTTTTAGATCCATGCCTTTGTTTATTGGGACCTCTTCATATAGACCCAATGTGTGCTCTAATGAACATAAATATTTTCCCTTAAAGGTTTCCATATGTTTATGATATTGTCTGCAATTAAAATTAAAGGAAATAAACCAAAATTCAGGCATAAATTATTTGTTTTTACAATTAGAATGGGAAAAAATTATGCTCAGCATCCAAAATATCTTATATAGTGCATCTACAAACATTTTCTATAGCTTTGTGTCAATGGAAACTGCATTCTCCACAGAAGCAATTATGTTACCCATTCATTTTTTCTAATTTTTAAATTACTGTTTTATTTCAGAAAACTCTTTTTTAGTAGTGTCCTAAGTTTCCTTGTTGAGTCACTTGCTCAAGCAGGTCTGTTGGCCACCTACAGTGTTCCTGACAATATACATTTATACTCAGGCATTTGTTTGTTTGTGGGGTTTTTTGTTTGGTTGTTTGTTTGTTTGTTTGTTTGTTTTTTTAAGAACTGTGATTTTCTTTTCTCTTAGCGGAAAAAGAACCAAAACAAATTTCAACTTCCTCATGGATTTTTTTTTTTAAAATGTATTTCCTTTGGAATATTCATAGTGTGCTCCACATGCTGGATTTTCCTATTTTTTGGTTGCAAGAAGTATAATATATAATGAATGTGTGCTTGCATGCAGGAAAAGTATCTAGCTGTCTACTTCAGATTATAGACAGGAAAATCTCCCTTTTCAGTTTTTGAAGACTTTTGGACAAATTCTGTACGCCAAAACCACCATGACTTGGGAAAAGAAGTGTATAAATTACATGCAGATGTGACAGTTCCTCTTTATGGAGTCATCATAATGCCAATCTTGGTGCTCACTAACATGACATAGGGCTTGACAATAGTTGCAAAGGCTCTCAAGGCATTATCCTACCCAAAGCTTTTCCATTTTAGAAAAATTAGCTTGTCAAGTTGGCAGTAAGATGTGGTGGCTTTAACTGTAGCCTGTTCATTTCAGATGCAGAGCCCACAAAAGCCTTGTTTTCCTCGTGGGCACTTGCCCAACTCAGCCCTTACTACACTGTGTGCACGTCACATACTGTCATAGTCCCTTTCTGTGGGACTTGTAATAACTATTTGTTTCTTACCATCTTCTTTCCCTGCTGCTGGAGCAGGAGAACTGTTTGTCTTTCTAAAATTAGATATCCATGGATACATATAATATTTTTCTCTGTTTAAAGCTGGCAGTTTAAATTGCACATGGAAAAGAAAAGTGTGTTCCACTACAGGAAGTCTGCATGCTGTATTCTTCATTTACAGGAGAATAAAATGTTACATGGAATATTTCACTCTTTCTTCTGTAGAAGGAAAACAATACTTATAGAAGCACATTTATACTAATATCTATAGCCAAAGTCTTCCTCTGTTTTCATTGTGCAGTATTCAGGGTACCACCCTATGAAGGGAAGTTAACTATATATGGGATACACTAAGGCACATAATTTTAATACCACTTGTGAGCTTTTATATCATTCCTATATTGTTTCTCCAGCTAAAAGAAAGTGTTGAAACCTCTCCAACTGTGTGGACCATTATTTAATGTAGGTCTTCTTGCCCGAACATCTCCCTTCATTTCTCAAGATCCCATACAATCTTGTCATGCTCGTAATTTCTTAAGGCTGTACAGGTAGTTGTTGTAGTGGTAGGAAATTATGTAGTACATTATTACTTCTCTTGCAGTAGTGAAAGTAGTGTGATGACAAAAATATATCATTCTCACTTCTGTGAGGTACTAGATGATAGCAACATGCAATTGTGAACTTACTTTCAGGGAATGGTATAATTGCTCTCATCTGTTGTCTGAATAATAACTCACATAAAATGATGAACCTGACTCTTGAAAATTGGTAGTGAGTAGTTATGTTGGACTTCTCTACTGAAGGAGCTAGAAGATCTTGGAGGAAGAGAATGGTCTTCTAAATTATGTATGTTACATGGGATTCATGTCATCCGCTGTTTTACTTCTTCAGAACACTTTTGAAACTTGTACAAATCAGCCAACAACTGGAAAGGTTCCCCCCCACCCTTTCCTATCTGCATTTAAAAAACGTTTTCTCTGCTCTTTGCTTATCTTTGCCAATCTTTTGTCTTTTTCTCCCTACCTTCTCTCCACTTTATGCCAAAGTGCTGTTTTCCTCCCCCTCTGCAAACTAAATTCTTGCTCTAATTTAAAAAAATATGAATAAATTAGAAGTTTGGGGGTTTTTCCTAATGTCAGGCTGAATACTTTCATATTGTTGTTGTTTGAGCCTTACTAACAGGCAGAACATTTTTTAGCCCAATGACCTCAAGGAGGATCCTGCAATATGAACTTGGTCTTAGCATGGTGCTTTATGGTCCCCAAGACCCCATGATACTTTATTTGGAAATTAATGATGATTGATTTCCTCTACTAGAACACCTGCTGGAGTAGAAGGATCACAACAAGAAACAAATTCTTGGACTGTGTTTTAGATTTTGTTTGTTTGTTTGTTTGTTTTTAGTGTTTTTTTTTTTTTTTTTTTTTTTTGTGTGGTTTTTTTTTTTTTTTTTTTTTTTTTTTTTTTTTTTTTTTTTTTTTTTTTTTTTTTTTTTTTTTTTTTTTTTTTTTTTTTTTTTTTTTTTTTTTTTTTTGTGACTGTTTGGGATCCCATCGGCCATCTTCTGTGAGAGTTTCTTTTGGATTGTGCTTTTTCCTTTTTCTCTCTTTTACCTATTAGCTTTTCTTCAGAATTCCACTCCTTACTCTTTCTCGATGCTAGGATGTTTTGAACTGTTAGTTTTCCAATTGAATTCTCGGCCTTGTTGTTCTAATAGTTTCATATTAATTTTGACATAAACTGTAATAGTAAGGGCAGCTATTTTTTACTTTGACTTTATATATCAAAGCTTGGAAAAAAGGACTGAAAAAATGTAGCAGCTTGATGTTGGGGTATCTAACCAGTGATTGCCAGTGATGACTGGTGTTATGAAATCCCATAAGGATATGACTGTATTCCTTCAAATCTTCTTGGTCTGTGAGTGAAAAGAACTGTGAAGGTATTTGAGTTGTCATTAAGCACATTTTGCGATTCTTGCTTCCAGAAACTTTATAAAAATAGCCAGGTGTAATAACAATAAATTCATTATTCTTACAAGGATATCCTGAATTTGACATGCCAGTATATGACTTTGAACTCTAGTCTTACTGAAAAATGGAGGATGTTTTGAAGACAGCCCTTCAGAAGGATTCTCCTATTTATGCTGTGTGAATTCCTGCATTATATTTAGGCACTGAAAATACTTTTGGACTGAGTGTCCTGTATTCTGCAGTGGGGGAGTGGCTGGGGAAGATATGAGCTTTTTTTTTTTTTTTTTTTTCCCCATGAGGATACTTAAAACTCTTTTCCAGTGATCCTGTTCCCTCTTAGAGAGTCATGGCTTGAACTCTGCTGCCTCCAGACTCCCTCCCACAAGAGTAGGTTGTGAACCCTCCTTATGCTGAAGTACATGACAGTGGTTTATCCTTGCAACCATAGCTTTTATTTAGCTGAAAAAGAACTCTTGAATTCTGTCCCAGTTGAACTGGTTACCTTCCAAACCCAAGCAAGGCAGCGTCACCTCTTCATGATGTCTACTGTGTAGGGGACTTGATTTCCTTTCCTTTTTTTTTTTTTTTTTTTCCCTTCTTAAATAAACCCTGTGTGATCTTGGAAATGGAGAATTGAAGGTCCTGAGTCAAATTTTGTATTTTTATTATAGTCTATCAGTATCAAGAGGAAAGCAGAGCTGGTGCTATCTCTGAGCTGAATTGCACTTCACAGCCATAGACAATAAATTGTAGGAGTTTCTCATTCCGTACTCTGCATGTTGTTTGTAATAGCTTTATCTGTCACTTCATCCCTGGCATCAGTTCTGTAAATAATTACCCTGTGACCCTTCAGTCCTTAGTAACTCTTTCAAAAGCACAGCTAATCATTTTATAAAAGAGGCAGACCAGTTAATTCTTGGCAAGTTTGTCCTGGAGCTTAGTGTCTGGAAATGGAAAGGATGAACTTTAGCAGCAATAAACAGCTTGGGTGGAACTGCAGTGAGGTGGCCACTCGGTGGGGAGCGCTTCCCTTTTCCGTTCCAGTGACACTGTTGCCTCATATGCGGTAGATGTTGCTGTAAGACAGCATCATGCATGGTTTGGTCTGCTCCATCTTTTTCATCACGTACAACAATTTACTATTCCGTGATTACAGGAATTTGTATTATCACAGACTCGTCTTTGTGGACAGTTGTTGAATAAGATGCACACTGGCAACACATTTTCGTCTGCAGATTGTTTCTGTTCAACCTGTTGCCATTCTGCACTGGTTCTAGAAAGGCTGTAGTTGGGGATGGATCTCACTCCCACACTGTGTCAGTACTGGTTAACTGATTTCACAGGAGTGGGGGCCATGCTTAACAGAACTTCAGAAGGCATGAGTGTCTTCTCAGCTGCCAAGGACAGATTTTTGTTCAAGGCAATCTCTACCTCCACATGGCATTGCCTGCATCTGCAGTAGAACTGGGGACTATGAAATTTAATTTCCTCTTTCAAAGTGGATGTAAATATAACATTTCTGGCTATCTGTCTCACAGCCTGTGGGCTTGCTGTGCTAAATCATTTAGCTCCTTTAAGACATGAGTGCAATCTGTAGTCCATGTCCACATTAAACCACAGGGGAATGTGAATATCAGGCTTCAAGTTAAAGAAATGAAATGCTTCCAACTTGCTAACCAGAGACAGGATTACAGGGAGAGCTGTGCCACATGGGTTTTCTCCACTTATTTTTGTTCCTTGTTTCTAGTATTACTTCTCTCTGTGTTACAGTTAAGCTGAGTGTGAATGTTAGGGATACCTCATCACCTCAGAATTCAGTGAGCCCATTTATGTGATACCAAACAAGATAACGTGATGCATACAATACGATTGTTTAACTATTTTTATTTTGCTCCAACTTCTTCTGTTCTGGTGCTTAGGTTTTGTACTTAAAAGAAATAAACTTACATAATCTATATATATTATTTTTCTTTACCTGCATTCAGTAGAACTTCAGGGGCCACTACAGTGGATCAAAGGCCTATTTGTGCCACTTTGATACAAACATATAATAAATACATCTATTTGTAGTTGTACAGAAGATGTTTTGATTTTGTGCAAGTTGTGTCTAGATCTAGGGTTTTTTTAATAAATTGTGCAATTTAAATTTGGAGTAACCTTACTGGTTCTCATTTGAGAACTAAAAGTCAAACTAACTCTTCTGTTTTAAAGCTAAATTGCTTGCAAAGAACAACGTAACAAGAAACTTTTAGTCTGATGTAACGTTTTTCTCTCTCTCCATTTTAATATACCAATCCCCCATTTTAATATACCAATTCCCCATTTTAATATACAAAGTCTATTTCGTGAGCGACAGAGGGTCACAAGCTTATAAGTCAGTTTTGGTCTTTGTTGCTGCAGTCATATGATAAAATGTTAACATAAAAATGGATTAATCTGGGCAAGAAATAAAGATTATTTCTTTTAAAGAAGAACTTCTCAGATCATGATGAAGTAAAATTTTCTGCAAAGCAGTATTTCACTCTGAAATGTTACAAGGCAACTACCTTCTCTAAAAGGGTTGGTTAACAAGAATTAGGCCCTAATCTCATTAAAAGCTGATAACCCGAAAGGGTGAGTATTTTGTCCAGACTCATGGGGAAAGGTAGTAAAGTAATTATTGAAGCACTATTAGGAAAGGTGAACAAAGAATGGCATGCCACAGTTTTTAGAATTTATTACAGTGGGTTTGTGTATAAAGCTGCAACATGTATTTTATACTCCAAAATTAATACAGTTGTACTCATCTTCAAGCTCCTTTGAAAGCTTTTGAAAAAACATACTAATGCTGAAGGGTTCATATTGATAACTTGAGAAGTATTTGAGGTGTGTGAGAGTTTCCCTGTTAAAAATTATTAGAAAGTAAAAAGACATCGGTTGTTCATAATGTCTCAGTTACTATGTGCTGTCCAACTCTGTGATACCCAGGTAATTGTTTTGAAATCTTGTTTATCAATATGATCTGCCACAGAGATGAAGGAAAAATGCAGAGAGCTGCTCACAGAGAGGGGTCCTTTTGTAACCTAGTACTTTTGAGACACTGGTCAAAGAAGTCAGTCACTTCAAAGAAGGTTCCCCCCTAGCCCCCTCCTTTTTTAGCCATAAATCTTACTTCTAAGTATTTTGACTGTTTCAGTCTAGTGTTTAAGCCCACACAGCAGGCACTGGAAAATAATCCTTTAATACAGAAAGAAAAGTACTATTAGCTCATTTCCGGCAGCTATTCTGTATTTTAGATGAGGTGTTTTGCTGTCGAAACAAATGCAGTTATTCACAGACTGTGGCTGTGTGATTTACATCAAGGCCTATATTCAGTAAAGATAACAGATTTGCTTTCTTCATGCATGTGCCCACAATATAATCCTCCTTTTATCCAACTTGAAGGGCTTTTCTCAGCATTTTGTAGCGTCGATGTTTCAATGCATTAAGTAGTGGAGAGGCTTTTTTCCATGCAAGTTCAAAAGTTCATGTTATGATCTTGTGTGAGGTATCTACTTGTGTAACTAAATGTGCCCGGTTGTGGTTTGAGATTTACAGTGTGCATGCATTTTTAATTTTATTTTTCTTCTCTCTCTCCCTCTTATCCCTTTTTCCTCCACCCTGTCACTCTTGGCTCTCATTGCTTATCTGCAGGCACTTTTCCTCCATTGCATTATCCCAGTTCATTATCTAAAACGTGAATGGGCCTAATTGAGCCTCTCCAAGAGAATGGACCATTGCTCCAAACTTCAGAGAAACTGAACCAAGTTTTATTCTTACTGTAAGCCTGCAGGTATAGGTCTTGCTTCAGTTGGTGCTCATCTTGTTACTGACATCAGTGGGAGCAGCACTGGATTTCGTTTCTGTAAGGAAAGGGTCAGGTTTGCAGTTTAGAGCGGCCACCACATTGTTTACATTTGATGTGTTGCAAGTTGAGTGCTTCTTGGTTTTTTTTCCCTCTCCCCTCAATTGTACATATAATTCTTCAGATTTTACAAGACAGACTTTAAAAGAAAACATTTTCTTTCCTGATGGTCCAAGGAATCCACATATGTTGGAACCTCCTTATGTTAAACAGATACCTTTTTGACTTCTGCAAGAGTTACAGGTAGTATGCTACATTTTGGAAATCTGTAGTTATAACCCAAGTTTTCCAGTTTTTGTTTATTTGAAAGACTTTATTTTATATATATACACATAGACATATGTATTAAAGGAAGTGAAGAAGAATGGAGTGTACATAAGCATGACCACTGTTCGAGTAGAAATTGTAAAAACTCAGTTGTATAGGCTGTATTAAAATCAGAAGAAAGGCAGGAGCAGAAATATCACACCTTTATTTTATTTAAGTGCACAGGACCATACTTTGCTGCTGTAACACACCTTCCCAGCAGGGTCTCAGCTGAGAGCAGAATCGTGTGAATCCTGGTAGGCAGCTTCCAGCCTTCATCTGACACCAAAGCCACGTAATGATCTCCAGGCAGATCTTTCAGTCCTACAGGCATTGTGGCTATTTGCTTCCTAATCTCCAGGTGCTCTCTTGCCATTGTTCCATTGCAGAATCCCAGTACAGAAGTGAAACTGCACTCAGCTCTTGAAAATAGACATTTTCTTGTTTAAGCAGGATAGGTGATGTTTTAACTTGAGTGTCTTTCTTCTTAACCAACTTTTTATTGCATTATTTAAAATTATGCATGAAGTGGCACCAGTTTATACTAGTGGATGTTTAACTAATGTGAATGCTCTGGGGTATATAATTTTACTCTCTATCTGATACTTGCTTCTGTTGGAGCAATTGGTCCTGTACTTCATGTTATCTTGTGTTTAGAACTTTTTAGTTTGACTCACGTCTTTGTAACATGAGAGAATAGTGAAACATGCTGTAAGTTTCCCTGTGGTTTTTACTAAGCATATCGTTCACTGTTTTTACAATGTTTTTGCATGCCTATCAATCACATTTAGCAAAAAATGCAACCCCTTAAAATCACTGTAGCTCCATCAAGTTTGAAGGAGTTGAAAACCTTTCAGAAATGTCACTGAATGAAAGGAAAAGTAAATGGCACTATGTTGCTACAGATTGTAGCCAGTAGGTGTAAAATAGGGACAAAAAGTAAAGAATCCTGTCAAATCTTTTCAGAGATTAGGTCACTTGAATATAATGAATTTTAAATAGGTGACCCTTACAACAATGGTTAGATTTTCCTGATCTTTGATTGCTAGGAAGTATTTAGTGAAAATATAGGCTACAGGACCTCATGCCTTTTCTGAAGTGTGTCACTTGGAGACCAAGTGTAGTACTAGGTCTAAAAGAAAGATGTGCCAAAATACCGGAGTGTTGGTCTCACTTCTCTTCTGAATGGTTTGTCCCATGTAGGAAATGTAATGCATCCAGATGATGCAATATTAATTCCTCTTATGGACATTCAGTTACAGAATGCTTTTTATATTTGAGGGGCAGGGAGGGGAAGAGGGAGGGAAAACACTACCCCCCCCCCCCAAAAAAAAAAAAAAAAAATTGTGCAATTTGAATCAACTGGCTATTTCAGGGAAACAATTTTTATTCTAAAGTAGCTTTACCATAGAGGAATAATGGGAGTGTGTTCTGGGGAGTTCATTTGCCTGCTGAGATCAGGAGCATTCCCAAGGCTGTGAATTTCACAAGGTGCTCAACTGACCTGACCAACTGCTGTCAAGGCAGAATTGCTCTTATTCTTCCTTCTCTGAGCTGAGTGGTTCCTCTCTTCCCTGTGCCGAGTGAGCTACTCCTCCTGGGCTCCACTGTGAGCTGTTTAAACTCACTAACCAAGCTGAGAAGGATCATATTCTTTTACTAAGTTAGGAAGGTGAAGTGGCTAAACCAGGAGGAGGTCCCAGCAGATTTCCAGAGCTGACCTAAGACAATCTATAGCAATGTGCTCTGGAATTAAGGGAGGGGGAAGAGAGCAGGACCTCCCTCCCATTTCTGGCAGTAGTGAGCTCTTAGATGAGATTGGCTCAGGTACAAAACTGCATCCTTCAACCCGTGCCATCTAGGCACTCCTGGCTCTGTCTTATTTGAGGTCTTGGAATACCACAGTCAAGGTGTGAGAGGGTTGTAAATGGTTAACTGCTATACCCTGCAGACCTAAACCCTGCCATGGCAGAGAGATGGAGCTACTGCAGACACCTGGCATAAACAGGCAGCATTTCTTGTTTGGGAAGGAAAAGTACTGGAGTCTGGCACTTTTTTTTTTTTTTTTTTTTTTTTTTTTTTTTTTTTTTTTTTTTTTTTTTTTTTTTTTTTTTTTTTTTTTTTTTTTTTTTTTTTTTTTTTTTTTTTTTTTTTTTTTTTTTTTTTTTTTTTTTTTTTTTTTTTTTTTTTTTTTTTTTTTTTTTTTTTTTTTTTTTTTTTTTTTTTTAATTTTAGTACCCAAAGTTCTATAAGGCAAGTGGTAACTCCACCTTCAGTACTGGTATTATGTGCATTAAAACTGATCACAATGGCAATGCAAGCATCACGTAGGTATATTACTTTATGCAAATGCTACTCCTAACTTTAATGCTTCGACTATCTCAAAAAGAGTCCTTCACCAGTTGTTGCCTTAGAACATTCTGCTGAATTGCTGAGTGTATTCTGGAGCTATGAGTAAGAAAGTAATGAATAAGGTGGTAATTTGCAGTTTGGGAAGTCCACATCTTTTCTGTGATAAAACTGTTGGACACACTAGGTGAGAACTGTAAAAGTACTTGGTACTTGTGGGCCTTGACGCAGAAGAGTACTGATAGATTTGTATCCACAAAACTGCATAGTTCCGTGGATGCCCAAGAAAGATGTTTTTACATTAAAAGTGTGGTGCTTTAGCAGGAGACAGGAGGAGGGAATGAAAACGGGTGCACGTACTAACCTCTGTGTGCTTCAGAGTCAGTGACTACGTACTCTCACGGGTATTGCAACAAAGGAGAGGAAAGGGTAGAATTTTAACTGGTCCCAATTGAAGTTGTTGTTTTGACTTTATTTAAACCTCTCTAGACATTTTATTTGGACTACTGAAAGCAGAATTTGACCCACGTTGGATACAGTGAAAACACATGACATTTTAGGCAGAAAAAGATCTTTTACACTAGAGATGGATCGGCTGGAGAACGGAAGTTTTCTTAAAAAGGAAAGGCTTTGATTGAATTGGAAAGTAGAAATGCTAACTGAGATGGTTTTTTGATCCTTGGCCACTGCATGTTGTTGTCTGATGACTCACAGTAGTAGTAACAGTAGCAGTTGTCTTCTGAGATCAGTGTCCTAGAGAAGCTATGGCATCTGTTCATGCACATATGAGATCTCTAGATGCTTAGAGACTTTTAAAGTTCTGTGTAGGATATTGTAATAGTTATAAAAATGAAATAAAATCATAATTTAACTCATTTTCCAGAATGTGGAGGTGGGAATGTTAAGTTTTGTTGCTATTTGGATAAGGGGAATATTTAAATCCCACCCCCACCAGAACTTTTAAGGATTTAAATGATTGAGGATGAGGTCCATGTCTTACCAGGGACTGTATAAACAAGTAGTTGAAGACAGTGGCAGAAGACTTGTATTAAGTAATGGTTAAAACCTCACTTCATCTGTCCAGAGATGACTTTGACACTTGAGAGGTAATCAGGCTTTATGAGAATTCCATCTATAACTGAGTAGGATACAAAACTGTGTGGGATACAGACACCTTTCTGGGCCCAGAAATACTCCTTGCCATGAAACTCTACCTGCATGAAACTCACCCATGGCAGCAATCAAAGAAAGGAAAGAAAGCTAAATTTTTTCCTCTAGACAGATCTCAACTAGATGGAGATGGATTGTGTCAGATGTCTTGTCTCCCGTACACTGTTATTTTTATTCTTCCCTAAAACTGTAGGCCAGTGCACCAGTTGCAGCCTACATCAAATGCTGCGGTCTCACACCCAGCCCAGGGTTACATACTTCTGTTAGGTGTGCTGCTGCTCCTGCAGTGCCAGGAATGCTGGAGGGGTGCCATGAGCTGTTGGTAAATACAGGCTGCAGTTTGACAGTAATTGCTTTCTTCCTGGAGTTTCAGAAATTAGGTACAAAAGCAAACGAAGTGAGAGAAAGAGTTCTGCTTTAAGTGCATTTTATATCAGACGCTATTTTTATTTATTTTTTTTATGCTTCTTTGAATGTAGTACAGTCTGTACCTGTTGTCTGTAATAGAGGAGCAAGTCACGTACTTGGAAATGTCCTGGGAGTTATTTTGGCCTCAATTATTTATAAGCCTTTCTTCTCTCCTGGCCTTCAAATAAATTTAAAGAAGCAGGAGAATGCTCAGTGACTGGAGCGGTGCCCTTTTCCTCACAAAGCAGTTTCTGCTGTATGACCTCTTCCTCATAAAACACCTAGAGGCTTGGCTTCCCTTGCTCCCTTCAGTCTGTTTTGTTTTAAATCTACTAACAAACAAAAATCTGGCCAGCCCCAGCCGACTTTGGAAGAGCTAAGGAAGAATTTTTTGTATTTCTGGCTTCTTTTGGTTTTAGGTTTGGAAAATGTCTAAAATATTCATTCATTTGATTTTTGTGTACTAATGGTTTGACCTGGTTTCACTGTAAGGTCTCGTTTAAAAAAAAAAAAAAAGTTTTGGAAAAGCACAAATTTTTGTCTGCATCAGGTAATTTAGATCCATAGGGAGAGTTTATATTCTGTGCAGAAACTAACAGATTTTTCTTAAAAAATCAGAAGCAATTCTGTGTTGCATATCACAGTGTGAATCTGACCTAGTTCTTCATGCAGGACTGGCCAGTGAGGAAGGCGTGTTGCTAATAGTAGGTAGCACTAATAGATTAGCCTTTTCCTCCCTAAACAATTACAGCTGTGTCATCTGCAGCCTGAAGATGTTTGGTACCCAGCATTGTGCTTGGAATATATTCTTGGTTATATGAGAGATGTGGGGGTTTTTTTTCTGCCTCTGGATATATGAAGAACAGGATTCTGTTGCTGAACAATCGGGGAGTGGTACTTTCTGAAACCCCTTCTGTACAGGGAAGGATTTTTTGCAAGACTTATCAGTGATTCCTCCTCTCCCACCCTGCAAGATGCAGCGGTGTTATGGAGAAATCAAATAGCATTGGAGGGATCCATACCTCTGTGTCTGCTGCCTTTATGCAGACAATATGCTGGTAAGGCTTTCAAGCAAAGTAGAGAATGAGGTAGGTAAGAGTGTCCTGAGCTGAGACATACATGGTTTACGTCAGGCCCATCTTTAAGCTGGTTTCCTAGTGAAAACTGGTGGGAGAACTTGTATTGTGCTTGGCACGAGATCATGGATTAAAGGTTTATTTTTATTCTGTGTCAAATATTTTTTCATTCTTTATTCTATTTTGCCACCTTTGGTCTTCCCTATTCCGCAG
>NW_020955489.1:1167289-1168492 GCF_003031625.1 Empidonax traillii | reverse complement strand
CTGAGCTGAGACATACATGGTTTACGTCAGGCCCATCTTTAAGCTGGTTTCCTAGTGAAAACTGGTGGGAGAACTTGTATTGTGCTTGGCACGAGATCATGGATTAAAGGTTTATTTTTATTCTGTGTCAAATATTTTTTCATTCTTTATTCTATTTTGCCACCTTTGGTCTTCCCTATTCCGCAGCCATTGACTATTCATATGGCTTTTTTAGGTAAAAAAACATAAATAGTGTGATTCCAGTGTCCATGATAGCAAAGGGGCTGGCTCGTTGTTCATTGTTTCCCTAGTCTGCCAAAACAGGGAATATTAAGCTTTACCAAGAATCCACTAAGATATTATGTCTCTTTGTCTTCCTACTGATGAAACTGCATTTAGGATAGATGCTTTTTCGAAAAGCTGTTTTGATTTTTACATTTTGTACACCATGTTTGTCATCAAACTGTTCCAGGAGAGATATTGTGCAAAACGGAACCTCTGTCTCAGATAAGCATGCATTGGAAGGAGTTAAAGATTTAAGATATAGTCAGAGAGTAGAGCTGTCCTGGTCCTGTACCTGTAAACGATGTTGCCTTTTTTGGCCCTGAGTGCACCTGTGTGCCTCAATGGCCCTGACCAGCCTCATCTGGGGCTTCCACCCCACCCTCTGCCCACAGGTCTGGGACAATCATTTCAGATCAGCCTCTGCCCAAGTTGTGTGGCAGATCATCCTCCAGCCCTGCCTCCTGATGCTGGAACCCCCTGGACCTGGTTCAATGCCGGTCATGCCGGGGGTTGCCAATGGACCCGTTTGCAGCACCCAGCTCTGCTTGTCAGCTCATCCCCCACAAGGCTGTTCTGTGATGGGTGAGGACACTGTCCTGCCAGGGTCACCCTTGGCTCCAGCTCACCCCTCCTTGCATGGCTTCCCTGTTCCTGCTGTTCCCAGACTGTGCCTCTGCTTTTGTACAGCACTGGCATCAGCACACGCCTGTCTAAGCATTGCAAAAATCTCAGCCTGTCAGACTGTTACTTTCCAAAATACTGAGGATGTTAGTGCCGTGTTTTTGTTTTTCAGAGAGACCCTATTTCAACTTCCGATTTTGAGGTTTCACTTTTAAATTGATATTCATATCAGATAACGGTGATGGCTCACTTATAGAACTTGTAGATAGTTAGATGGGCAGGTAACTTGCATGTACTTCTGCAAAGCCTTTGTTTTCC
>NW_020955489.1:1162753-1167268 GCF_003031625.1 Empidonax traillii | reverse complement strand
CTGAGCTGAGACATACATGGTTTACGTCAGGCCCATCTTTAAGCTGGTTTCCTAGTGAAAACTGGTGGGAGAACTTGTATTGTGCTTGGCACGAGATCATGGATTAAAGGTTTATTTTTATTCTGTGTCAAATATTTTTTCATTCTTTATTCTATTTTGCCACCTTTGGTCTTCCCTATTCCGCAGCCACTGACTATTCATATGGCTTTTTTAGGTAAAAAAACATAAATAGTGTGATTCCAGTGTCCATGATAGCAAAGGGGCTGGCTCGTTGTTCATTGTTTCCTTAGTCTGCCAAAACAGGGAATATTAAGCTTTACCAAGAATCCACTAAGATATTGTGTCTCTTTGTCTTCCTACTGATGAAACTGCATTTAGGATAGATGCTTTTTCGAAAAGCTGCTTTGATTTTTACATTTTGTACACCATGTTTGTCATCAAACTGTTCCAGGAGAGATATTGTGCAAAACGGAGCCTCTGTCTCAGATAAGCATGCATTGGAAGGAGTTAAAGATTTAAGATATAGTCAGAGAGTAGAGCTGTCCTGGTCCTGTACCTGTAAACGATGTTGCCTTTTTTGGCCCTGAGTGCACCTGTGTGCCTCAATGGCCCTGACCAGCCTCATCTGGGGCTTCCACCCCACCCTCTGCCCACAGGTCCAGGACAATCATTTCAGATCAGCCTCTGCCCAAGTTGTGTGGCAGATCATCCTCCAGCCCTGCCTCCTGATGCTGGAACCCCCTGGACCTGGTTCAATGCCGGTCATGCCGGGGGTTGCCAATGGACCCGTTTGCACCACCCAGCTCTGCTTGTCAGCTCATCCCCCACAAGGCTGTTCTGTGATGGGTGAGGACACTGTCCTGCCAGGGTCACCCTTGGCTCCAGCTCACCCCCCCTTGCATGGCTTCCCTGTTCCTGCTGTCCCAGACTGTGCCTCTGCTTTTGTACAGCACTGGCATCAGCACACGCCTGTCTAAGCATTGCAAAAATCTCAGCCTGTCAGACTGTTACTTTCCAAAATACTGAGGGTGTTAGTGCCGTGTTTTTGTTTTTCAGAGAGACCCTATTTCAACTTCCGATTTTGAGGTTTCACTTTTGAATTGATATTCATATCAGATAACGGTGATGGCTCACTTATAGAACTTGTAGATGGTTAGATGGGCAGGTAACTTGCATGTGCTTCTGCAAAGCCTTTGTTTTCCTTTTCTTTTTTTTTTTCTTTTTTTTTCTTTTTTTTTTTTTTTTTTTTTTTTTTTTTTTTTTTTTTTTTTTTTTTTTTTTTTTTTTTTTTTTTTTTTTTTTTTTTTTTTTTTTTTTTTTTTTTTTTTTTTTTTTTTTTTTTTTTTTGTAGCTGTTTTCTGAGAAATGGTTGAGGGACCTAAGGTTTCTTGTGTGTTTTATATACCTGCAAAGTATGTACTTTAAAAAAAGGAATTTCCACTTAGCAGAATGTTTAAATTCCAAAGCTTATGGTCTAGCTAAGAACTTTGTTTAATTTGGCACACTTGATAGAATGAACTTAATTCACAAAGAGCAATTGATACACAAAGTTGAAGGATGGCAGTGGGGAGGGAAAGAATCCAAAATAATGAAAACAGGGAACAAAAAGAAAAAAAAACACAAAAAGAAAAAACAATAACAAACAAACAAAACCCCCAAATTTTTAAATGGCCCAGTCTAATTTCTCTTTGGAAAAATGATTTCTTAATAGAAAATGTCAGTTTAAAACTTGTCACATCTGTCTCTTACATAGCTGAAACACTGTTAATAGAAATCCTTTGTTAAAATTAGGACAAGTTCATGGTTATCTGATAAGCTGTTTATAGGCTTGCCTTAGTTTCAATGGTTTTGTTTTGCTTAAAGTGGAAGGGTGAGTTTAAGAAGGGGAGTGTTGTGAACGCCTGCACAGTTGGGTTATCTTGGTTAGGGACATTGCTGCTCCTTGGCAACCTTTAAATTGGGAAAGGAGATTCTCAAATGGAATCTTTCATTTGGAAGACCAAAACATTCTGTCTTCCAATGACATCGGGGTTTTTTATCATCTACAAAATAATAATGAGTAAAAATGCATGCTTCCAATGCCTTTAAGATAAAACAAACGTTAAAGAACCTTGCTATACAGGAATTGGTGGGTTTTCACACGTGCCTTCCGGGATAGCTTGTCTGGCAATAGCTGTAGTGTTCGATGTGCCTGGACAGCAAGGCCAGGCACTTGGGTTTTTTTAACCATCATTGGTCTCATCTTTAGGCTACTACTAACTATACAATTACTGTAAAGAAAATGGCTTATGCTCCGAAAGGATATGCGTGCAGCTTACAGTAATGAAAGATAAGGGTGTTTTTGAATTGAATTGGCCAGTTGAAACTCTCAATGTGTCCAACTTAAAATAGTCTGCAAAGCCTGAGGCTGAAAAAAAATGCTGTTCCTGATAAGATGTAGTCCTCCACACCCTTCCCTCTTTGTAATTTCCTTCCATTCTTCCCACTTTACAAATCCATGCTGCAGTTTCAGATACGTTGGTCAGCAAGGTAATTGGCAAGTAGTTGGCAGGGGCTAAAGCCTTAACCTGGCCTGCATGTTTTAGTAGATAGGTCTGAAGCCATTCTCCTGAGCCGCGTTGAACAAGCTGGTGAATGTTTGTTTCAATTCCTTTTCTGTGAGTCACGGGTAACACATCCCTGCCTCGTCAAATTGTTGTGAGGATGTATTTATGTGTCTTTGATGGCTTCTGATGTTACAGCAATGCAAGGTATAACAGCTCTCTCATGCAATTATGTGAAAACAATACATTATGCCTGTACCCATGAAAGCTAAAAATGGGAGATTAAATCACAGCTGCTAATTTGATAGGTTTGTTTGTACTTCAGTCAAGTAGCACATGCTCCTTCTCAAAGTCTTCTCTGGTGAACCTAGTAGACTACCAGGGTAGTCACACACCTTACAAGGGAGAAGTTCTGTGGTTTTCTGTTTGTGTGTTGGTTAATTTTTTTTTTTCCGTTTTGCTTGTGTTGCTTTAACCCCCTAATAAATACCAAGTTATACTGGCTTTGGAAAATACATTTCATGAAATATGTGATATATTCTTCTAGTGTAATGATAACCACTCTAGTCAAATGGGCAGCTTTTAATAATCTCCATAACAACTACATTCAGTAAAAAGTGAAAATAACTGATTTATGCAGTTCTGTGCCAAAGGGTACATGTGGGCAATGTACTATCTGTTTGAAATGTCATATTCAGCTGAATGATACACACTCTGCTGGCAATACCTTCCCGTGCTTCTCTTAAAAAGAAAGGAAATGGGATCTAGTGTTTCACTTGAAGTACTATTTGTTAAGAGAAATGCACCTTCAAATGCCAATGTTTGGTGTTCCTCCATTTCTTTCTTCAGAATATTCAAATAAAACCAGGAAGGCTTGGTAGCAAGTAATTTCCTTTTTATTTCATTCCTCTCAGCACGTGGAAAGCTGGTTGTGTCAGTGCAGATGCTTTCTTTTAGTTAAGCTTGAACCTGCTCGTAACTAAACTTTTTGCTTTGTTTTGTTTTAAAAGAAGTGGATCTCACAGATGCCATTATTTCTGTATCTCTGGTTCTTCTGTCTAGTTTGTGTTTTGGCTCAACAGTTGCATGTGTCCCTGATAAATTTTAGGAGTATTAGTTAGAAACAATATCTAGAATATGTGTTCTCTTGCTCCCACTCGGTGTTTTGCTGGTCTCTTGACAGCTGTGTTCCTGCAGTTACTCATTCCACCTGAAAGTGTGAAATGCAGAATTGCTTTGGAGCTGGAAGCGAGCAAAATGCCAGGGATTGCCTCAGAGGAGGCTCCTCTGAAATGGCTGGGATGCTTCTTGCTTTTCACATGCATATTTTAGGTTTGATTTTTTTCGGAGGTGCTGAGTGCCTGCATTTCCTGCTGACTGATGCCAGCCTTTCTTCTTTCAAAATCGCACCTCTTTTCAATGCCTCTGTTCCTTAGCTTTTTTAAGTGGTTTTCAAAGCTGGCCTGAGGGCACCAAAACTTGAAGATTATGTTATAGACCCCTGTGGTGGGGGTAATGGTGGGAGAGTTAGCACCTCTGGATGCGTACCCTGTAGAGTTACCGTTTGTACTGAGTTTCTCAAAGAACAGCTTTGTAATTAAATCTGTTCTTTAAATTCAGCGCCAAAATAGTATTTTGAAAGGTTTGTTGTATAAGGTGTTCATTTGGGAGATGTAGTAAGTGCCTGGCAATCCTGTTTGTGAAGGTGTTTATGGTTTTAAATGTGACTCTTAAGCATTTTCTCTTTCCCACTGAACTTTAGGAACACCTTATTTCACACTGCAGTCTACTTATTTGTATGTATTTTGCAGGAATCCCTTGAAGCTCGCCCTGGGAATGGACAGCTATCCCCATTTCTGGAGGAGAGTGGTGCCAGTTGAAGAAGCCTTTGAGGCAAGTCGACAAGTGTGCTGATAACTCTCAGAAGAGTACAGGGAAGGGGTGACCTTCCAGGCCAACAGCCATGCCTTTC